>NC_134024.1:31994054-32031554 GCF_040712315.1 Castanea sativa | reverse complement strand
TATAATGTAATTTGCATGCACTACATCGTTCTTTTGTCATTCTAATGAAACAAAATATATTTAACTTTTGACATAATGTATCTAAAAAGTTCAGTATATGTTTAATTAGCAACTAAGTACCAAAATATTATCTACACATATAAAAAATGTTTTCTAAATTCTAAGTTCCAAATCCAAAATAAGTTAGGCTAGTTAGCATATAAAAACTAGCTAACTGCAAATTTACAATATGTAATCCAAAAGAAAATTCTCAATCTAAGGTAAACTAGATAATTACAAATATGAAATCTAAAAGAGAATTCCCATTCTAAGGTTTTTCTAATCTAATCACTGTCATTGTCATATCCCATTTCATCATCTATATCCTTCTCAGTATCAACATCCATGACGTAATCATCGAAATCTCTAACTCTCTCAAATCCATGTGGGGGCCCATCACTATCATCATCATTAGAACCATCATCATTCTCATGATATTCGTCACTAACATCACGAATTAGTACACTTTTTCCTTTGGCAGCAACTCTTGAAACCTTATCATCACCTAACGTTGATAACCAATATATACAAATTTTTTTGATAAGTAAAGTATACAAATATAAAATAGTGATCAGTGGTCACACATTCAAACCATACATAGGTAACTTGTATAAATATTAGCTATAAAGGAAGGCTTTAAAGTTATAAATTAATACCTTCATTGTCTTCATCAAAATCTACACAATCTACTGCTAACCACTCATCATCAGAAGACAAATTCTCCAAACCAATTTCTTCTTTTGTACTCAATGGTTTAGCTCTTTTCTCTTTTATCTTCAAGTTGTACGTAACGAAGACCAAGTCATTCTTTTTTTATTTTTTCTTTTCTGGTGTAAGCGATTTCTCCTTTTTGAATGTACCTATAGTTGTAACAATTTTAATTGAGAATTCTCAAACAGAGGGGAGGGGGGAAGAAACAAACTTTTAACTAAGAAAGAAAATGGAAAATCATCTAGTTATCTTAGTCTTAAGAATATAATCTACAACTAATAAAGCTTGAGCCTATCTCTGTGTATCACCCCACAGCTGAGGAGATTTCTGCCTCCATGGGCACACCTATGGAGGGTTTCTTTGATGGGGCTGATGTGGTATTTCCTACCACAGCTTCTGCGGCTCTTGCTGCCGCATAGGAAGTTCCTGCTGAGGGGGTTAGTGAGACTGCTCTCATTCCTGTCGAAACACTTACTCCCTAGGAGAAGGTCGTTCCTTATGCTGCTGCCCAGACCGAGGCTACCTCTCCTACCACACCTCTTGTTATCTTTACCATGATCCTTTTGCGGCTCTATCTCAGGCCATGAAGGGTAGCTCTTCCTTGGTGGTTATCCCTTCTTCCATCCTTAGCTCTGCCACACGTAGGCCTGATGTGGACTTGTCTTCTAAGGGATCTGAGGATGTTCTCGAGGACCCTAATGACGAACCTACCACGAAGAAGAGGATTTTTGAATCTGAAGAAAAGGAGAGTGAGGACCATGAGACTGAGTTGATGGGTATGTTTCTCCTTTATTTCGTTAAGTTCCCCTTTCCTCCTTTTTTTTTTCCCTTATGTGTGTGTGTGTGTGTGTGTGTGTGTGTGTATATATATCCGTATATCCCTCTGATGTGGTCTCCCTTTACTTTGCATATTTGTTCCTCTGATTGCAGAGACCCTTGAGGAGCCAGGGGTCGTAGCAAACATAGTGATGCCTACAGCCACTTCTCTATTTGCAACTATAGTACCTGTTTCTGCCGTTACTACAACACCAGTTTTTGCTATTCACACAGCCCCAATTCTCATAAGCCCTGGTGAGTTCTCTTTTTTCCCTTCTCTTCCTCATTCTTTCATCATAAATTCAATTTGCTCGCTTCATGATTTCTTATACCATTCTTCACATCTCCTACCAAGTCCGCTTCCTACCGCTCATTCTCAGTTTGAGGTGGGCAGTAGTTCTGCCATAGTTCCGAATTCGGCGAGTGAGGCCCCAACCTTCTTTACTCGTTTCAACCAGCATGAGGTGAGTGACCTCGATCCTGCAAACTTCTGGGGTTCTGGGCCTCCCTACATTGACTTCCATGGCTTCAGGGTACTTGAGGATTGTGCTACTTATCTGGAGGTGGTCTACATTCTTGGGGTTTATGCCCTAAAACCCAATTTATTGGCATGTATTTAATAATTAAAATTTTTAATTATATGAGACTATCTATAAATGAACTAAGACATTATCATAGTCCATGAGATGCATTGTATGTGATTTATGTGAAAAGTCACAGAAGATATAAATCACAAGTTCTTTGTAAACTCAGAAGTTTAGTTCGTAGTCGGTGATGAAATTGGGCGTTTCATCTGCGAAGATTATAACATATCAACTAAGATGATTTGTCTTGATCATGGAAGTGGAGACTTCTAGTTGGTATGTTGATATGTTTTAAGAGTTAAGACATATTGAATTGGACCGTTGTGAGATTTATTATTCTCCTAACGACTGTCAAATGAATAATAAATCTCAAGACTTCTATTTACATCAACTCTAAATCCTGAGAGAATAATGGACCTGATCATGAGATGTAGGTTGCTTTGATATATCAGGAGTGAGATCTATTAGTTACGGTCAAAACCTCAGTATGTTGGGCATCCGCATTTAGTGTTGATGGAACATATATTCTCAAGATGGAAATCATAGTCTCTTAATGGAGATACAAAATATTCCCTTGAGATAAGTTTAATGGATTTAGTTATTCAGAGTGTTGGGCCCAACCACTTTAGTAAGGAGTTACTAAAGTATATATTTATGAAATTGGATTTCATAAATATATGACGAATAACATAAAGGATTAAACCGGGTACTCAAGGATTAAGATGTAGTAATCTTCAAAGTGGCAGTCTATATTCATGACATTGGATTACTACGAATATTTTAATGAAGGGGTTGTATGCATAACAAAGTCTTGGGATATAATTTATTAATAAGGACTAGAGTGCAATTATATTTATATAGTGGTATTAAATATAATTAATGGTAACTTTGGGCTTGTCAAGAGTTGACGGAAAAGCCCAAGGCCCATTGGAGCTAATGTCTTATTGGTCCCTTTTGGTCCCACTCTAAGCCACACACTAAAGCCCAATTGGAAAGGCCCAATAAGCCAGCCCAATTAGATAATCAGTTAGTTATAAAGGGAGAAACATACAGAATTTTTATTAGAAGAGATTAGAAAAGAAAAAGAAACGGTGTGTGAGAGAGTGTGAGACACACTTTCATTCTCCCTTTGAAAACTGATTGAGAGACCACACATCTTGGGCGTAAAGTGGAATTGGAGTGAAGATTAAAAGTGTTCCCAAGTGCTTCTAATCTTTGTTTTGAATTTCTCCACACCAAGGTACGCTATCTTGTTCTTAAATTCTGAAATTTACATAGTGCATGTTATCGATCATGAATGATATAGATCCTTGTTTGTTGCTTCCGCTATGTGTTTTGTATGAGATACAAAACCAGTTTTCTCCTGCAATTGGTATCAGAGCCAGGTTTTCATATCATGATTGTATAGCGTGTGATTGAATTTTAGAATTTAAGAAAACCGTTATCTTTGTGTTTTTAAATTTCTGCATAAAGATATTGTTGCATAAATCTTGTGTGCATTGATAAATATATGTGATATATTGTTCTACATGTGCATGGATTGGACATTGATTCAATAACTATTAATGGAAGTTAACGGATTGCATGTAGAATCTATGTAATTGTCATGTACGGTTTGCATTTATTCATGGTAGTTATTGATTGGCAGTTATGCACTTGTCAAAAACTTTGAATTGTTAATGCACCGTTTGACCTTTGAATGCATGGATTGGAGTCTTATTGCATGGTACGATTTTTTATGGCATGACTTGGTATCTTTAATTGCATGGCTTTTATTTATTTTCTTTTAATGCCATGGTTTGTACGGAATGTTTGATATGGATTAGCATGCAATATATATATATATATATATATATATATATATGATATTACGTTATTTATATTCATAAATATTACGTTATATGAATTCGTATATTACATATATAGATTCATATATTATATTATATATAAAGTAATAATTATATATTACATATATTAATTTGTATATTATATTATATTATATATATAATATAATATGGATTTTTATATGTAGTAAGGGTTTTTATTACGTTATATATATTTATATATGTTAATGCTAGTTTAATGAAATTTATTCCTAATGAGATTAGGATTATATATTTTTTTTCACGTGTCTAGTATTATTATGGTTCTTGATCTATAAATCTTCGTTGATAAAATCAAAAAGTGTTTTTGATGGCAGAACAATGAAGATGTCAAAAACGGTTACCTGAAAATTCTGAAAAAATCAGTTTTGCGAGTCTCGATCAATCGAGAATTCCTTTCGACCGATCAAAGGCACTGAATTTTGAATTTTCACTTGTTTTTGACTAAGTGTTAAAACTTTAATAAAAACAAGGCTATATGATTAATTTTATAGTCCTTAAAAGTTAAGGATATTTATTAATCATTATCTAACTAAAAGACCTACTGAGATCAAAGATGTTAGTTAAATAGAACTCTTAGTCCTAAATTGTTTTATGATTAAAAGTCCTTAATTTATTTTAATTAGAGGGTTTTAATGAGATTAAAATTCTAATTAAAAAGTTATATAGTTTCTAATGAGATTAGAATCTTTTATTTAGTAAATTAAGGAGAGAGTTCTATATAACTAATTTTTGATTCATTAGTGTTTAAGGAATCCTAAATAGTTTAGGATTTCCTTTTTAGTTAGTGATTCTAATGAGATTAGAGTCTTGAACAAGTGCAAGGTTATTAGTTGTGATGGGATCACAATTATTTAAGAAAAAATCCAAATAACGAGTGGGAGTGCTTAAATAACCCTTTTGTTAAGTTTATTGTAATGTGAATAAATACCTTGTCTTGACTTCGAGTCTTGCATTCCATGCGGAAGGTATTTACTTCACGGATTACAAGGTTAAACTTCTTTGTGATTAAGCGAATGTTGTTACACTAAAGTGACGTGACTTAGTAACATCACATCGAATTTAAACAATTAAACACATTTGATGTGTAGGGTTAAATTTGTGATTAGATCACAATGTTTTTAGGACAATCCACTTGTTTTAAAATTTCTAGTGGGAGAGAGATACAAGGGTTGGATCTCACGGCCTCCATTGTTGGTTCATAGTAGTGTGAAATATATACTTTGTCTTTACTTCGAGCTTAGCATTCCATGCGGAGAGTATTTATTTCATGGTACTACAAGATTGAATTTCTTGGTTTATAGTAGTTTGATCAAACACCTTGTCTTACCCTCGAGCTTTGCATTCCATGCGAAGGGTGTTTTGTATCATGGCACTACATAATAAGCTTGTTTAAGGGGATGAAATGTGGCTACACATGATTCTAGGCAATGGTGTACACTAGACTAAGTTTGATAGTATCCTCTATGCTGAGTTCTTGCTATTATCACTTAGAGGCCAAAGAAATAGCGGCAAATTATTTTGTTTGGTAAGAGTTATCATGATAGCATTAATAATGAGCGTAATTCTCGCCTGATCGTAGTGGTTGGTATTCACTCTATGCTGAGGAATATTAATTACGAGATTAGGTTGTCGTTGCACCTAGTATAGTATGTTTTTCGAGTTTTATACTATATGGTTATGGATGCAAAATATAATGTCCCTGTAATTATGTTCATAGTCTCGAATTGAAGTTGCCATAAATTTTTGTTCTCTAACTATTTTTTTATTGAATCACATTAACTAAGATATAATTTTGGACATGGTGCTTAAGGAGCTGAAGTACATATATATGTTTCAATTCAGCATTATCATAATTTCCTATGCATGATGCATTGATGGAAGATGGCTTATGATATGATCATAATCTCCATTGAAATGCTAATATGTTACATTGGCTTTTATCTCAAATGTGCTACAGCATGAGATGCAAGAGTTAGTACTAGACTTAGACTTTGTATTAAGTCTAAATGAGATGTTTGGTATGAAATATCGTGCTACTAGACGATATTTAATATAAGTCATATTGAGTGCCAAGAAAAGCTTAAGTAGTTCCAATTCTATATCATTTTATGAAAATATTTTCATTTTAAAATGAATTGGAATTCTTGGATGTAGAGATTAAATGTTAATCTCATATGAATATGATCCATAAGTCCATGTTAGAATAATTTGACCAATTCAGATTTTTTTTTTTGAAAATAAATTTCTTTTATATTATCTGAATTGATGAGTGAGTTTTACACAACGGAAGACATCTTAAAAGCTAAGGCTAGGATCAATATGATTTAATCAAATTCTTAGCCTAGACCAAAAGGAAAAGGTGGTAAGAAGAGGAATTAAAATACCAAACAGTTGGGCAAGCTATTTGCCCTAGTAGTTGCCAAAAGGAAATTAGACTCAAAAGTATGACCAAAAGGAAAGTGTTTCCGTTTTGGTAGAGCTAAGTTTTGTCTATGATTGTTTTCTAGATGGAGATTTACATGTTTTACTTTTTAAAGGGAAAGTTTTCATCCTTTGGTATTGTATGTTTTTGGCACTTATGTCTAGATCTTATTAATCTAAATGATATTCAAGATTGGTGAAAGATGGGCTTTTAGAACCATTATTTGTTAAATTTTCAATCTATGAATTCTATTTAGAGGATAATATGATCTAGGGTTCCTTTATTGTAAAGGAATATAATATCAATGACTTCTTTAAGTCAGTGCATACATAAAGGAGGAATAAGACTCTTTTAGAAATAGTAAAGTACATGATAAGTATTTCCATTTCCTTATTTCTTTTGGAGATATACTCTATGTATTACTATACATTTTCTAAAATTGATTTCAAAAGTTTGTTCCTAAGATATTTGTCAAATTGTGGATTAGGTAAAAACCTAGTATATGATACTTCCACTTTTGGGGATGTCCAACACTTGTGCAAGAAAGGAAATCTAACAAAATGAAATCAAAAGGTAGAAAAATGTGTGTTTATGTTGGGTATCCAAAAGGAATTTCAAAAGATTGTTTTGGTAGTCATAAAGAAGATAAGATGTTTGTAAAGTACAAATACAAAGTTCTTGATGATGACTATGTGAATAATCTTAAAGGTATACATAGAATCGTTCTAGAAGAAAAATGTCAGAATTTGTTGTAAGACAACTATGAAATACATTTAGAAATGAGATGGTTGTATTAGATACATCACAAGGAATTATTCTAGATATATAGCTAATACACCAATACAATGTCGTAGTGGGAGGATTATCAATTATCAAATAAATTCATACTTTTGGAATAAACTTTTGAAGTCATTCCGCAAGGATATGAATTTGATCCTCGGTCCTACGTTGAGGCAATAGATGATATAAATATGGATTACTGGATCAAGGTTATGTAAATAGAATTAGATTCTATTTAAAGTCTAGAACTTATAAAGGAACCTAATGGTATTAAGCCTATTGTTCTCAAATAGGTCTACAAGAAAAATTGAGATTGATAGATTTGAAGGTGCAAACCTTCAAAGTCAAGACTAATGGTGAAAATATTTATTTAGAACGAAATGGTTCGACTATGAAAAGATTTTTTCACCAATAGTCAAGTTTGACTTTATCTAGATTCTCTTATCCATTATATTTCATTTGGATGAAATATGTCAATGGATATCAAGAAAGCTTCTTTTAGTAGCAATCTTGAGGAAGACATCTATATGATGTAACTAGACTTGTACATAGCAAAGAAACAGTAGTATTTAGATTGCAAGTTCCTTAAATTCCATTTAAGGATTAAAGCAACCATCTAAATAATAAAATATTATCTTTGATCAAGAAATCAAATTGTTTGATTTTGATCAAATATTAAAAGGCCTTATGTGTGTATAGCTATATAGAATAATAAATTTCTTAATGTATGTTGATGACATTCTAATCATTTAGAATGATGTTGATTTATTGTCATTAATGTGTTTTTGGTTGTCTAGTCCTGTTTGATATAAAGTACTTGGGAAAGACTGGTCACATCCTAAGAATTAAACTTTGTTATAATTCAGAAATTAGGATGTTGGGTCTATCTCAAACTGCTTAAATAGATTAGATTCTAGCCAAGTATAGCATATAATACTTCAAGAAAGGATTCTTTCCTTTTAAGTTTGAAGTTCCTTTATATAGGATTGTGGTCCTAAGACATATAAAAGGAAGAGCATATTAAGACGGTCCCTTATATCAAATAGATAGGAAGTCTTTATACTATGCTACATGCTAGGCTAAATATCTATTTTACGGTGGGCATAGTAAGCAAATATCAATTGAATCAAAGATCATTTAATTTAGTGGGAGTAAAGCATATACTCAAATATCTTATGGGAATAAGGTGTTATATGCTTGTCCATAGAAGTGAAGTTTTGATCATTATTGGATGTGCAAATACTGATTTGTAGTTTGATTGTGATTCATGAAGTTGGACTTCAAGATATGTGTTCATCCTTGGTAGTGAAGATACACATTATGAAGTTGAACTTCAAGATATGTGTTCACTCTAGGTGGTGAAGATACACATTAAGTGTAAATGATATCTTCTCATTAGAGAGATATGAGTACATGAGAAATAGTAGTAGTAGAAAAGATAATTTATGCAATAAATTTGGCTGTAACTTGTTTCCAAGCTTTGCCTTAGAGTGATTATGAATTACTCTAAAGGGAAATAAGTGTCAGATATATGATAAATTGTCTTTGAGGGCAAGTGGGAGATTGTTGGGGTTTATGCCCTAAAACCTAATTTATTGGCATGTATTTAATAATTAAATTGTTTAATTATATGAGACTATCTATAAATGAACTAAGACATTATCATAGTCCATGAGATGCATTGTATGTGATTTATGTGAAAAGTCACAGAAGATATAAATCACAAGTTCTTTGTAAACTCAGAAGTTTAGTTTGTAGTCGGTGATGAAAATGGGCGTTTCATCTGCGAAGACTATAACATATCAACTAAGATGATTTGTCTTGATCATGGAAGTGGAGACTTCTAGTTGGTATGTTGATATGTTTTAAGAGTTAAGACATATTGAATTGGACCGTTGTGAGATTCATTATTCTCCTAACGACTGTCAAATGAATAATAAATCTCACGACTTCTATTTACATCAACTCTAAATCCTGAGAGAATAATGGACCTGATCATGAGATGTAGGTTGCTTTGATATATCAGGAGTGAGATCTATTAGTTACGGTCAAAATCTCAGTATGTTGGGCAACCGCATTTAGTGTTGATGGAACATATATTCTCAAGATGGAATTCATAGTCTCTTAATGGAGATACAAAATATTCCCTTGAGATAAGTTTAATGGATTTAGTTATTCAGAGTGTTGGGCCCAACCACTTTAGTAAGGAGTTACTAAAGTATATATTTATGAAATTGGATTTCATAAATATATGACGAATAACATAAAGGATTAAACCGGGTACTCAAGGATTAAGATGTAGTAATCTTCAAAGTGGCAGTCTATATTCATGACTTTGGATTACTACGAATATTTTAATGAAGGGGTTGTATGCATAACAAAGTCTTGGGATATAATTTATTAATAAGGCCTAGAGTGCAATTATATTTATATAGTGGTATTAAATATAATTAATGGTAACTTTGGGCTTGTCAAGAGTTGACGGAAAAGCCCAAGGCCCATTGGAGCTAATGTCTTATTGGTCCCTTTTGGTCCCACTCCAAGCCACACACTAAAGCCCAATTGGAAAGGCCCAATAGGCCAGCCTAATTAGATAATCAGTTAGTTATAAAGGGAAAAATATACAGAATTTTTATTAGAAGAGATTAGAAAAGAAAAAGAAACGGTGTGTGAGAGAGTGTGAGACACACTTTCATTCTCCCTTTGAAAACTGATTGAGAGACCACACATCTTGGGCGTAAAGTGGAATTGGAATGAAGATTAAAAGTGTTCCCAAGTGCTTCTAATCTTTGTTTTGAATTTCTCCACGCCAAGGTACGCTATCTTGTTCTTAAATTCTGAAATTTACATAGTGCATGTTATCGATCATGAATGAAATAGATCCTTGTTTGTTGCTTCCACTATGTGTTTTGTATGAAATACAAAACCAGTTTTCTCCTGCATACAGTAACTATGGTGACTTTATGCAGGGGTTCCGCTTTGGTTGTTCTGCTAGGGAACACTTTCTAAAGCTGTTGGGGAGCATAATGAATGACATCGAGCACAATTTTGTTGATACTGTCTCTACTGAGAGGATCCTGCAGTGGAGGGCTGCGGTTCAGGAGTTCGTTAGCATGGGGTTTGCTGTGGAGTTCATTCTGGATCATCTTCGTGAGATTACCTGAGCCTTCTTCATGAGGAGGGTTCAACCTGCTGTTGATGCCATTGATACATGCCTTGAGGTTCTGAGGAAGGAGGTGGCCGACTTGGAGGGTCGCTGTGAGCGCCTTCTTTCCAGCATTGGTGGATCCAGCCGTTTTGGAGACCAGTCCCTTATCTCTAGGCTTCATTGATGATGATGTAGTTCCCTCCTTTTTTTTTTTTTATCTTTTTTTTTTTATCTAGTACACTTTATGTATTTTTTTTAGCACTCATTTGCCAGGTTTGGTATGGCTGCCACTGTTTGGTTTTGTAACTATAAAATGCTACACTTTGTTACTGCTTTTGCTACTGCTATGACATAGAATGCTTTTATAATACTTCGTAACTTTTCATTGCATACTTCATGAAAGCACGTTACAATATTATTTTGTGACATAGTCACTTGAAGGGGAAAAAAAAAAGAAAAAAAAAAGCAACATAAAACTCATTAAACAAAAAGGGACAATTTCATAACCTCTCCTTTTCCTTTTAATTTAATTTATTTTTATTTTTATGCGTAATAACGTTGTCCCACATTCTGCGGAGCACCTTCAACTGTTTTCTCCTCTTTATCTGCCGCATGCTCTAGGACATGCTGGCTCCCCTTCTCTTTTGTCTTATCTGTCTTCAACTGACGGATTTCCTCCATCATCTGCTGCTGCGAATGTTGCAGCGCCTGCAGCACCTCAACAAAAACATTGGCATTGTTAGTGGAGATTCTTGCCTGTGGCTGGGGTTCAGCCCCCATTCCGTTGGTGCCTTCTGCCTAGTTAGGTTGATGCTGGTAAGGCATTGTTGGCCTAGACTCTGCCTGAGAGGGCACGGCGCTCATGTTTTGCGTTGTCCTAGATTTGGAGGAATTTATTTGCGAGGGATTCTGTCCCTATCTGCCTCCCAACTCCCAGTGAAGTTGCCAATTTAAATGTGGTGGGCCTTTTTTTGTAATGTGGGTTGTGCTGCCTCCTGTTGTACTAGGCCCAAATGTTCTGGATTAGAGAGTTGGGACCGGTCCAATTACAACCCACCTTGGTCCGGATTGTGCACAAACTATGCCCCGTTTGTCAAAACTTTGATTACATGTCCATGATAGGCGGAGCTGCTATGGGAAAGTTATGGCAGACAGATATAATAAAGATAAAAAAGGAAATGCGTTCACTATTTAAATAGAATAAATGAAGGGGGAGTAACAATAGATACCCCGTACAACAGAAATAAGTGGGGAAGGAATAGTAATGAGTTTGTTGAACCAAAGAGAGGAATATCAGTCTGCCTTGCCAAACTATACTACAGGGCCGGAACCAAGACGGGGACCATTTTCTCAATGCAAATAATCTCCCTCAAAAACGAAATTAATTGCTTTGAGGGAACGAGGCTAAATGGCCTATGCCCAGAAGAAGCCTTTTTTCTTTAGCAGAGAACAGGGCCTTAGAAAGAGAGAGGTGATCAACCTATTTGGTGCGTGCCTGCCATTCTATTCTCTCTAGTTTTCCTTTCTTTCTAATTCTTCTTTTCTTTTCTTTTCATTTTCTTTTTTAGTGTTTGCTTCTTTGCTTTGATTCTTTCCTAGAGGTTACTATTACTGTGTTCGTGATCTCTCTTCCCTTTATTGTGCACGACAAGGGTCCCTTATATAATGTCTGTTGCAGCTGGCTTTTACTATTTTAGCCTTTAACCAACTTTGTCTGGTGTGGGTGTCCTTGCCGATCATCACTGGTTGGTCAGTTGCCCAGCCAGCACCACTTACCTATGCTGACTGTACCACTTCGCATCACCAGATGAAGAGGAATATTTTGTTTGTTTGCCTACCATGACATTCTTATCTGCTACAACGTGAGTGCTTTCTCTTTCTTTTCATTCCTCGTGGCATGCACCTAGTGGTTCCAACTCATCCTTACTTCTTTTGAGCGATATGTCATCCCAGCAAGATATTTCCCCTAAAAGAGCCTGAGTAGGAACTGCATAATAGGTTTTCCCCTCTCCCCACCGCCAGACCATGCCCTCTTACCTCTAACCCATGACCGACCATTTCCTGTATTGACTGGGTACAGGCTGGTGATGTTTGGGTCTTACGCGTGCTTCCCTTCTGTGTTCGTTCAAAATTTGTCTACTGCTCATGCGTTCACCGTGGTTTGGAGGCTTGTCTGCACATTCTGCCATCCATCTTTAACTTCTTATGGTGTAAGTTGTTTTCTGATTTCCCATCCTTTATGGCTTGCTCCTTTTAGGGGCTGGGTTTTGCTTGATTGTGGGCTTTCCTTCCCTCAGGTCACTTTTTTGTTCCTTCCAGCAGTCTTGCTACCGTTCCTGCCGCATCACTCTGCTATTCCTTCTGTGATATTATTTGACCCAACCCGGCTGGGCCTCTTTGGGTCTGCTACTTATTCTTTTTTTAATGACTTAGTGTGATCATTGGGCCTTTTATTTCCTTTTGGGCATCCTTGACCCATTTACTTTTCTTGGGCTTTCTCGGCCGTTTCTAATTCTGCGTTCCCATGGGCTTTTACTAACTCCTTGGGGCTTTTCCGGCCCAATTACTCTATCCTTCATCCTTAGGGCTTATGGACTTTCCATCAACCTCTTACTTTCTTTACTTGTATTACTTCGGGCCTACTGTGGCACATTCTCACTTGTTTACATATTGTCCATGGGTTTGCTACTTCTCTCTCTGGACTTTTTTTTAGGCCCATTTGCTTCCTCAAAGTCTATTTGTTTGTTTTATGGATCTATGATCCATTATTCCTGCCACTTAGGCCTAATGACTTTTCTATGCAATTACTAACTCTTTTCTGCCCATGTTGCTGGGCTTTTTCTTCCTACTGGGCTTCCCAAAATGACCATCAATAGAATGTAAAACAAAAAAACAAAAAAACAAAAAACAAAATTGTTACTTGGCTGTTTAGTATTTCTAGCTAGTATGGCAGCTTCAATACCAAAGAGTCTCTTTGCTTGTTTGAATTTTTCAAGTTGGACATATATCTTTTTCCTATCACTAACTTCTGGAACCATTCGTTGGAGACACGTATATAGTCCTAATTTAATATCTGAAATCGGATCAAAAGAAGGATCATAATGAATAGAAGGGTTCAAATAGTAACTAGTAAGGAGAATTGAGAACTACCTTGTAAAGAACCAGAACTAAACTTTTATTAAAGAAATTGATCCTTGGATTTGCTCGAGGAGGATATTATCCTCAATTGTTCCAATTGCGCTTATTTGCTACTCTAAATTTTTCGGTCTTAGACTTGGACTTAACGTTGTATTGCATTTGAGTTAGTGACCCATTCTCTTAAAAATTCTATTGTTTGCTTGATTTGAGAGACAAGGTACCACTGTTCTAGGTGGGCTTGGGCCTTTATTTTCTCAGTCTCTACTTATTCGAAGTTTATTTTTTGTTCATAAACTTAAAAAAAAAAAAAAAAAATTCATTTCTAAACTATTGAAAATATTTCAATTTTTATCTTTAAACTTTAAAAATGAACTTTCTTCACCTTTTTTTTTTTTTTTTGAGAAATGAACCTTGTTCATCTTTAAACTATTGAAAATTTTCTTTTTTCATCTCTATTTTTGTGTGCGTTTGGCTCCAAATTAACAAAAAAAAAAAACCAACTTATTTTACTATTCAGCTTATTTTTGCTACTATTCATGGGTCTCACTGCATTTTTTGGTATTATTCATGGGTTTCACTATACTATCTCAGCTAATTTTTATCTTTATCTACAGTACTTTCAGTAAGAAAAATTTTCAAGTTTAGCAAAATAAGCTGATTACAAATAGGCCCTTTGTCTCTAAATTTAAACTATTGCAAATTACTATTTATTGAAATTAGAGATGAAGTGTTTGTTTGGAAAAAATTATTTTTACCAACTTATTTTACTATTTAGTTTATTTTTGCTACTATTCATGGGCCCCACTGCACTTTTTGGTACTATTTATGAGTCCCACTATACTATTTCAGCTAACTTTTTACTTTTCTCTACAGTACTTTCAAGAAAAAGTTTTCAGTTTCAGCAAAATAAGCGAATCTCAAACAGACGGTGAACTGTTAATAAAGTTTTGAAACCAAAATAATATTTTACCCTAAATAATTTTTGTTGAACTTTGTCATACATTGCACTAATTAACATCTAATGAAAATTCTATCTATAATTTTTATGTTATTGATTCGGTTTCTCCTTGGGGGAAAAAACTCAAACTTAGCCAACTTAGTGTGAGTTTGGGAAGCGCGTTTTGCGTGTTAAAGTGCGGTTGCGTTTTTTTTAGTGAGTCCATGGGCACTGTTCACGGGATCCACAATTATGAAAAAATGCAAATCTAACTTTAAAACTGAGTTCCACGGTACTATACACACCTTTAAAAATTATTTTGCTACAGTGTTTTCAGTTTTCAGCAATAAGCGATATCCAAACAAACCTTTACTTTTTGTATATACACCCATATTCAATCTTTTAATAGATGGATGAAATAACATTTCAAGCAATCAATCTATGGGAGGTAGAAAGCATCCCAAGAAATTCCACCAAAATATGGAGAAATATTTGGCAAAAATAGAACTTACTAGCTTAAGCAAAATGGCAAGTGGGGAGTGGGGATAGTATTAAGCTAAGAGACTCGCTCTAGTTCAAATCAAGAAATACAAAATTCCAAGAAAATCTTCAACTCCAGCAAGGGATAGTCAAGGATCTAATTGATCCAGCAACAGGGACTTGGAATAGACAACTAATACATACAATCTACAACAGAAGTGAAGCAAAAGCGATCTTAAGCACACCTCATTCAAAATTTGGATCTATTGATAAGGTAATTTGGCCCTTCTCTAAAACATGCAAAAATCGGGTAAATGTGTTATAATTTATTAACACAAGCTGTTGGCACTAATCAGACTGACACAAACAACAGGAAAATTTGGCAAAATCTATGGAAACTTCGAATAACCTTTAGGATATCGACTTTTTTTTTTGCGGAAAATTCTCCAACAGGGATTATCAATTAAAAACGAATTGGCCATAAGATAGATAACCATGGACGTGACTTGTGCTATTTTTGGTAAAAACCAAGAAACTTTAGATCATCTCTTCATGCATTGGCACTTTGTCAAAGCAATTTGGTTTGGAGCGTCCCAGGGATTGAGAACCCACTTGGTCCTTTCAACAAATTTGGTTGAATAGATAATACTATTAATCGAGAATTATAATACCAAAAGCCAGGAGGAACAAGAGATGATGGTTGAACAAGGGACAATCCTATGGATATTCTACAAGACAAGAAACAAAGCCCATTTCAAACAACAAGAGCTAAACATCCATGGCCAAAATGGGCAAATGCCCTTTTCGCGCAAAAAAAAAAAAAAAACAGCATTATGTCCCATTTCCCAAACTAATTAGGGAAATGCTCCTCTTTTGAAACTCGATTTTCTCAAAATCGAGTTAAACCTTACAGTGGCATTTTAAGGAGTCTATAGTGACGTTTTAAGGAGCCTATAGCAGCATTTTGGAACTCGAGCTCCATGAACTCGAGTTATAGGTAAAAAAAAAAAACACTTGCATGGAACTCAAGTTCATGGAGCTTGAGTTACAAAACGCTGCTATAGATCCTTAAAACGTCACTATAGGTTCCTTAAAACGCTACTATAGGACTCCAGATTTTTTTTTTTTTTTTTGAAGTTGATTTTGAAAAAATCGAGTTTTAAAAGACGGGCATTTTCCTAATTAGTTTGGAAAATGAAGCATTTGCCCATTTTTTTTGCGCGAAATGGGCATTTGCCCATTTTCACCAAACATCCACTATGTAGTCAAACCATCAACACATACAAAGTAGAATAGATGCAAGCAACGACAAGTCAAGATCAACACTGTGAAATCCAGCTAGTGACAAAAGATTATAAAGATTTCTCGAAGTGTAAAGAATGGCAACTTGTGATTTTCGTTGGCAACAAAAACTGAGGAGGTAAAAATAAATTAGGATGGAGGAGCCTTTATGATATATAGGATAGTCCATCATAAAAGGTTATTTCTCTTGGCATGCAAAAAACACGGAGTTCAGCATATTGTTAACAATGCAAGAAGCACTCTATACAAAAGCTAAGCTAGGATTTGTTTGGAAAATAACACTATGCTGCGAACAATTTCGTTAGTTAACAACGTTTTCAATCTATTTAAGAAACTAACATCTTGTGTCTAAGTGATGCGAACCTCAATCAACACGCTTTGAGACCTAACAAAAATATTGGAATATTTACCCAGGAAAGATAAAATTCAGATTTATGATAGAAACCATGACCTAACGTTTATAATCAAAACGCAAACCAAAGGTATAAGTTGACATTGACCCAATGATTATAAAGAATCACGAACCGAAGGTATAAAGTTTGAATACCACAAGGAAGAATCTCTGATAAGTTCACAGTTCTTGAAGAACCAAAAGAAGAGCAAAGCCTCACTTTTTCTGATTTTTATTCAATAATATTATGAAAAACGTTTACAGACTTAATGGCCTAAAAAAGGACTTCATAAAACTTAACAGACAAGAAAATATATTATAAAATAACTCCTAATTGATACCTTACCATATCAGGAATCAAATTTGACCTAAAAAGCAATTAAATGCACCTAAAAACAAGGAAATAAATCACCTAAACCTAAAATAACGTTTTTACAAAAAATACCAAAAGTAATAAATTACAATAATTCAATAGTAAATTGTGCTCTACATCAGACCCCTCCACTTGAAACAAACTCGTCCTCGAGTTCATCTTTGACATCTGAAATCTTCCGCTCCAAATAAACAAATACTTTGAATGCTTTAATGACTTGATCCTGCTGTGAAACTTGAATCCTTCATAAAGTGCAGCAGAAAATTTCTTCTCATCTACTTTCAATTTATTTGCAACATCAATCAACAAAGGGTTGATACTAAAATTAAAATTTTCTACTCCAAGAAAATCAACAAATTGAATAGTCATCTTCAACAAATCAACTGAGACTAGAGGATTGTGAGTTGTGGACTCATCCTCATATTTAACCTCAATTGAATCTTCCACAATGTTCTCAATAATTACCATCTTTTTTTTTTTTCAAGTTTTTTTTTCACGTTTTTTTTTTGGATGATAACAGGAAATAAAAGATAAAAGGATAGAAAACTGATTTTAGAACCTGTGCTCTGATACCAAATAATGCGAACCTCAATCGACACGTTTTGAAA
Source organism: Castanea sativa (assembly GCF_040712315.1). NCBI lineage: Eukaryota > Viridiplantae > Streptophyta > Magnoliopsida > Fagales > Fagaceae > Castanea > Castanea sativa. The sequence goes on along the minus strand of NC_134024.1, from coordinate 32,013,939 downwards.
CCCAACAAAAATATTGGAATATTTACCCAGGAAAGCTAAAATTCATATTTATGATAGAAACCCTGACCCAACGTTTATAATCGAGACGCGAACCAAAGGTATAAGTTGACCTTGACCTAATGATTATAAAGAATCACGAACCGAAGGTATAAAGTTTGAACGCCACAAGGAAGAATCCCTGATAAGTTCACAGTTCTTGAAGAACCAAAAGAAGAGCAAAGCCTCACCTTTTCTAAATTTTATTCAATAATATTATGAAAAACGTTTACAGACTTAATAGCCTATTTAAGGACCCCGTAAAATGTGATAGACAAGAAAATATATTCTAAAATAACTCCTAATTGATACCTTACTGATGAGAATCAACAAGCATTCAAGGATCCATTGCATGTTCCAATTGGGCCTATTACAAGAGCAAGATCCAAGAAGATCCAAGAAGCACTTAATGGGTTGATTCAAGAGATTTGTGCTGATTCTAACGCAGGATGTTCCAAGCTTGGCCCAAAGGAAGGTGAAAGTGTAGTAAATTTAATTCAAGCTATTTAGGGCTGATCTGACTTAATTGGGAGTGATTTATGGCATGAATTAATGGCTGATTGACTTTCCAGCTCTGTATCAGTTAAGGCAGATTTTTTCCTATTTTGGATCTGCTAATTTCAGACCAAATCAGCTTTTATTTAGGGTTTTATTATTTAGTACGTTTTTTAGGTATTTTCCTTGTTTTTAGGTGCATTTAATGCTTTTTAGGTCAAACTTGATTCCTGATATGGTAAGGTATCAATTAGGAGTTATTTCAGAATATATTTTCTTGTCTGTCAAGTTTTGTGAAGTCCTTAAATAGGCTCTGAAGTCTGTAAACGTTTTTCAGATTATTGTTGAATAAAATTCAGAAAAGGTGAGGCTTTGCTCTCTTTTGGTTCTTCAAGAACTGTGAACTTATCAAGGATTCTTCCTTGTGGCGTTCAAACTTTATACCTTTGGTTCGTGATTCTTTATAATCATTGGGTCAAGGTCAACTTATACATTTGGTTCGCGTTTCGATTATAAACGTTGGGTCAGGGTTTCTATCATAAATCTGATTTTTAGCTTTCCTGGGTTAAATATTCCAATATTTTTGTTGGGTCTCAAAGCGTGTCGATTGAGGTTCGCATCACTTACCATATCAGGAATTAAATTTGACCTAAAAAGCATTAAATGCACCTAAAAACAAGGAAATAAATCATCTAAACCTAAAATAACGTTTTTACATAAAAATACCAAAAATAATAAATTACAATAATTAAACAGTAAATTGTGTTTTACATCACTAAGAGACTCGATTTCAATGTAAGAACTCGAGCTAAAGAGACTCAATTTCAGTGTTTTATTTGTAGTTGACGTGGACTTTGTTTGCCACGTGTATGTAGAACTCGAGTCTTTGAGACTTGAATTATTTAAAGTGAAGTCGAGCCTTAAAGGCTCAAGTTTGAGGTTCTGGTGGATATTAATCAACATGGTCTATCAGTGGTCCTTATTTCCCATAAAGCAGCCCCAGCTCCTTCTAAATTGACAAGCTCACTCTTAACTCACAGCAACTCACTCCCTCACAGGAGCTCTTGTACTCCCACTCTCTCACACAATCCTAACTTTCAGCTCATAATCTCACTATCTGACAGTCTAAAGAAATCCACATTTCAAGGGTATTAAAAATTTACACTTTAGAACTTCTAACAATTTCAATTATTTATTGAGTGAGGTTTTTTAAGATATTATTCTAAATATTATGAATATATATTTAGTTGTTAGTATAATTTAAATATTTGCTAGGTTTTTGATGTAGAACACAATTTACTGTTTAATTATTGTAATTTATTATTTTTGGTATTTTTATGTAAAAACGTTATTTTAGGTTTAGATGATTTATTTCCTTGTTTTTAGGTGCATTTAATGCTTTTTAGGTCAAATTTGATTCCTGATATGGTAAGGTATCAATTAGGAGTTATTTTAAAATATATTTTCTTGTTTGTCAAGTTTTATGGAGTCCTTAAATAGGCCATTAAGTTTGTAAACGTTTTTTTTATATTATATTATTGAATAAAAATCAGAAAAGGTGAGGCTTTACTCTTCTTTTGGTTCTTCAAGAACTGTGAACTTATCAAGGATTATTCCTTGTGGCGTTCAAACTTTATACCTTCGGTTCGTGATTCGTTATAATCATTGGGTCAATGTCAACTTATACCTTTAGTTCATGTTTCGATTATAAACGTTGGGTCAGAGTTTCTATCATAAATCTGAATTTTAGCTTTTCTGGGTAAATATTCCAATATTTTTGTTGGGTCTCAAAGCGTGTCAATTGAGGTTCGCATTATTTGGTATCAGAGCACAAGTTCTAAAATAAGTTTTCTATCCTTTTATCTTTTATTTCCTGTTATCATCCAAAAAAAAAAAAAAAAGTGAAAAAAGAAGAGACGGTAATTATTGAGAACATTGTGGAAGATTCAATTGAGGTCAAATATGAGGATGAGTCCACAACTCACAATCCTCAAGTCTCAGTTGATTTGTTGAAGATGACTATACAATATGTTGATTTTCTTGGAGTAAAAAATTTTAATTTTATTATCAACCCTTTGTTAATTGATCTTGCAAATAAATTGAAAGTGGATGAGAAGAAATTTTTTGCTACACTTTATGAAGGATTCAAATTTTACAACCGGATCAAGTCATTAAAGCATTCAAAGTATTTGTTTATTTGGAGCGGAAGATTTCAGATTTCAAAGATGAACTCAAGGATGAGTTTGTTTCAAGTGGAGGGGTCTGATGTAGAACACAATTTACTGTTTAATTATTGTAATTTATTATTTTTGGTATTTTTATGTAAAAACGTTATTTTAGGTTTAGGTAATTTATTTCCTTGTTTTTAGGTGCATTTAATGTTTTTTAGGTCAAATTTGATTCCTGATATGGTAAGGTATCAATTAGGAGTTATTTTAGAATATATTTTCTTGTCTGTCAAGTTTTATGGAGTCCTTAAATAGGCCATTAAGTTTGTAAACATTTTTTTTTATATTATATTATTGAATAAAAATAAAAAAAGGTGAGACTTTACTCTTCTTTTGGTTCTTCAAGAACTGTGAACTTATCAGGGATTCTTCCTTGTGGCGTTCAAACTTTATACCTTCGATTCGTGATTCTTTATAATCAATGGGTTAAGGTCAACTTATACCTTTGGTTCGCATTTCGATTATAAATGTTAGGTCAGGGTTTCTTTCAAAAATCTGAATTTTAGCTTTCTTGGGTAAATATTTCAATATTTTTGTTGAGTCTCAAAGCATGTCGATTGAGGGTTCGCATAAGTTTTTATAAAAATTAAAAATTATTTATGATATTTAGTATTGTTAGGTTTTTTATCATGGGTATGAAATGGATTATGAGTCTTTTTAATGGGTTGGTTTGATATTTTGGTAATGGGTATGATATTTATGTTTATCAAAACTTATCTTAGAGTGATTTGAAATTTTAAATGAGTATGAAATGGATAATGAGTGTTTTTGAAATGGATAATGGGGTGAGTATATACAAATTTGGTTGAGGTCTTGGGACATAATTTCACTAACATATTACAAGTTGTAATTTTTGTACTTTGACTAGATAAAATGTTTTGTAATTGATGTTGAATGAAAGAGATTAAATTTGTCATTGACATATTACACTTGACTCTAATAGGTTCACAATCACAACTGAAGATGATTGATATAAATATATACTACGGTGGACCCCTTATCAATCCCGATGAGATTGACGGATTCCCATTAAAGGGCCAGGTATGGAGTGTTATTATATGGTGCTACGTTGTAAGTTGAAAACCCTGAATAATTTGTAGATGAAAATTATGGAAGAACTACATTTGAACCCTTCTTTTTATGGAATAAATATTATTTTTCAGTCTCCACAAGAAGTCTTCCATGAATGCATAAATTATAGGTATTTGGCTATCAAAAAAGACAAACATGTGAAGATCATGTTTAATAGGATGCAAAAAATGCCCTAAGTAAATGCTATTAAGTTGTACATCAGTTTGGAGCTACATGTAGAAGTTAGTGCCAAGGAGATGCAACAAACAACCACATCTCTACAGTTTACAGTCTTAGATGGTCGATGCACCACATTGGGAGGCTATGCACTCCCATCTTAAGCGACACGAACATCAATTAAGAGAAGGTGGCAATAGATGTTAAGATGAATTTTGTGTTGGAAAAACATAGTTTGTATTTGATGCGAACCTCAATCGACATGCTTTGAGACCCAACAAATAATCTTGGAATATTTGCCCAAAAGAGCTAAAATTCAGATTTTGATAGAACTCTTACCCAATGTTTATAAGTGAAAAGCGAACCAAAAGTATAAGTAACAGACATTGACCCAATGATTATAATTGAATCACGAACTAAAAGTATTAAGTTTGAACGCCACAAGGAAGAATCTCTGATAAGTTCACAGTTCTTGAAGAACCAAAATAAGAGCAAAGCCTCACATTTTTTTCTGATTTTTATTTAATAATCCCTCTATTACAATGAGTGCATGCTATTTATAAGTCATGACTGAAAATAGAAAATATAAAAAATGTACTAAATAATAAAACCTTAAATAAAAGTTGATTTGGTCTGAAATTAGTAGATCCAAAATAGGAAAATAGCTAAAAAAACGTTCTAAATAATAAAATCCTAAAATTAAGGTAGATTTGGTCTGAAATTAGCAGTTCCAGAAAAGGAAAAATATCTATTAACTGATATGGAGCTGGAAAGTCAATCAGCCATTAATTCATGCCATAAATCACGTCCAATTAAGCTAGATCAGCGCTCAATAGCTTGGATTAAATTTATTACGCCTTCATCTTCCTTTGGGCCAAGCTTGGAATGTCTTGCATTAGAATCAGCCCAAATCTCTTAAATCAGCCCATTAAGTGCTTCTTTGATCTTCTTGGATCTTGCTCTTGTAATAGGTCCAACTGGAACATACAATGGATCCTTGAATACTTTTTGATTCTTATTAGTATCGCATATAAAACATATGCAGCGAAAAATTAACGGATCTACTTTATTCGCAATTGATAACATGTACTATGTAAATTTCAGAATTAAAGAACAAGAGAGCGTATCTTGGTGTGGTTAAATTCAAAACCAAATATTAGAAGTACTTGGAAACACTTTTAATCTTCACTCCAATTCCACTTAAGCCCAAGAAGTGTGGTCTCTCAATCAGTATGTGTTCAAGGGAGAATAAGAGAGTGACTTACACTTACATACACACCATTTCATTCCACCCAAAATGTTTCTCTCCTTATCTAACTAATTATCTAATTGGGCTAGCCTTTTGGATCATTCCAATTGGGCTTTAGTATGTGGCTTGGAGTGAGACCAAAAGGGAACAAATAAGACTCTAGCTCCAATGGGACTTGGGCTTATCTGTCAACTCTTGACAAGTCCAAAGTTACCATTAATTATATTTAATACCACTATATAAATATAATTGCCTCTAGGCCTTATTAACAAATTATATTCCAAGACTTTATTATACATTTAACCCATTCATTAAAATATTTGTAGTAATACAAAGTCATGAATGTTGACTGCCACTTTAAAGATTACTACATCTTAATCCTTGAGTACCTAGTTTAATCCTTTAAGTTATTCATCATATATATTTATGAAATCCAATTTCATAAATATATACTTTATTAACTTCTTACTAAAGTAGTTAGACTTAATACTCTGAATAACCAAACTCATTGAACTTATCTCAAGAGAATATTTTATATCTCTATTAAGAGATTATGAATTCTATCTTAAGAATATATGTTCCTTTAACATTAAATGTGGCTACCCAACATACTGAGATTTTGATCGTGACTTCAGATCTCACTCCTAATATATATCAAAGCAATCTAGACTTCATGATCAAGTTCATTATTCTCTCAAGATTAAGAGTTTATGCAAATAGAAGTCGTGAGATTTATTATTTATTTGACAGTTATAAGGAGAATAATAAATCTCACAACGGTTCAGTTCAATATGTCTTAACTCTTAAAATATATCAACATATCAACTAGAAGTCTTTGTTAGGACATATGTGGTAATTGTTATGAACATATGTCATTTAGAATTGACTAATCCTTTGACAAACTGCACTTTACTTGTAATTGGGTAGATCTAGAATGGTTTAAGTCTTGAAGCAACATTATGTTCAAGTCAAGAGTTAAAACTATACAAGTCTGTTCAAGAATCAAGTGAAGAATTGCTGTATTTTAAAGCTCGACAGATAGCTCGACAGATTGTATTTGTAGACATCAAAATTTTATGATGCATCCATAGACAATTGATCATGATCGTGTTTTTTATTTATTAAATTAAGTTATAATTGATGATGTGGACAGTCAACAAATGAATTCGAGCCACATGGCAACATCAAATGCAGAAGGTCAAGTGGCAACTTTAGAAGAAAAGACTCATAAGGAATGTTCTCATTAAATGCGAGACCAAAATTAAAGTCAAATTTGTATTTAAATTCAAAATTTGTAATTAACTCTCAAGAAATTCTAAGAGAAAAAAAATCCAAATTAAAGACCATTGAGTCGCCTATAAATAGAGGCTTCTCATATGAAAAAGGATGAGAAATTTAGAGAGAAAAACCCTATTGACACTCTGCCAAAATAGAGAGTCATCTCTAAGTCCAAAAGAGCACTCTTGCTCCCTCAAAATCAAGTCTCATTTCTACTTCTTCAAATCAAAGTAGAGAGTTTCCTTCAATTAAGTTCAAGATCAAGCCAGCGGCCCTCAACTTCAAATCAAAACTCAAGTACATCCAATCACACATCCAACTTGGAGACATCAAAGTACGACTCAAGATCAAGTTTCATAGCCCTTCGGATTGTAAAGTTACTTAGAGATCGAATCAGAGGACTTTTATTGTATTCTTTAACTGTAAAGAGTCATACAAAAGATTGTACTCACATATATACAAATCAATACAATTGATAATTTGTTACATTGTTTCGTAATCGTGTGATTCTTCTTTTACGAAAATTGTGTATGCCTTCGATTGGTACAATGATCTTGAGCTCGAGTCCATTGATAGTTGGGAGAAAATGGAAAGAGTGTTTTTGAATCGCTATCATAGTACTCACAGCATAGTGAGCATGATGGAACTAACAAACATGAGGCAATGGAAGGATGAACCGGTCGTCGACTACATTAACCGTTGGCGTTCCTTAAGTGTTGATTGCAAAGATTATCTTTCAGAAGCATTTGGGGTGGCAGTGTGCATCCAAGGTATGCATTGGGGACTACTTTACATCCTACAAGGAATCAAGCCTCGCGCCTTTGAAGAACTTGCTACTCTAGCACATGACATGGAGCTTAGCTTGTCTAGCCATGGAGAAAAAGGCCTACCCGTTGATAAAGATACGAAGTGAGGTGACAAGTACTCTAAGTCTACCGTTGAGGAGTCTCTAGCCATCACTATAGAACCTATTCATTACGAGAAGAATGCAAGTCTACCACAAGAAAAGGAACGGCGTCGACCCACCTTAAAAGAGATGGAAGAAAGGATATATCCTTTTCCGGACTCTGATGTTTCAGGAATGCTTGATGACCTCCTAGAAAAGAAGATAATTAAGCTACCAGAATACAAAAGACCGAAAGAAATGGGTCACACCAACGATCCAAAGTACTGCATATACCATCGAGTTATAAGTCACCCGATGGAGAAATGCTTTGTTCTGAAAGATATCATCATAAGGCTCGCAAAGGAGGGTAAAATTCTCTTGGACTTGGATGAAACGGTTGAGTCGAACTATACCGCGTTCATCGCTACATCCCCAGCTCTAATAAAGTCACAAACTCCACCAAGGACATGGTCACCTTTAGCTTCAACACTGGGGGCATTTGACAAGCATATTCAATTTGGAACAATTGAGCCGTTTCACATGCCATGCTCAAACCCATTGAATGATGCAAAAATAAAAGGCAAGCTAATGAATGAAGATGAGAGTTGGGCTTTTGTAACTCGAAAGAAATCTAGGAAGAAATGCAACCCGAAGTCACAAATAATCCACACAGAAAAGCAATATCAAAAGAGCAATTCTAGAGGGCCTCGCGAAAAGGTGATAAGGAATCCAAGCAAAGAAGTTCATGACAAAAAATTGTTGCAACAGAGAAGCAACTCTCCAATCACCCTTCATGATATCTTCCCCAAAAGTTATTTCAAGACGAGGACTGATGGCTTGAGAGTTGCAAAATCGGAAGCGTGTGATGAAAAGCCTCAAGATCAAACTTCCAAAGCATTCAGCAAAAGAGCTCATCCATATCCTTCTTAAGTAGGAGATTTGGCACTTGCAACACGACGACCATTCAATATGTTGTCCAAGAAGTCTGCATTGAAATGGGGTGGTCCATATGTTGTCCAAGAAGTTCATAGCAATGGTACCTACCAAAGAGTTGACAAAGATGGGCAAATGGTTAGTCCCATAAAGGCAAAACGTCACTAAAAATATGCTGTGCTCCTCGATAAGAGCTTAAACTGCCCACCCAAAAAAAAAAAAATCCCGCTAGGTTGAAAACCTTGAAAGAGGCGACCTAGAAAACTTGAACTACGTTATGACTTGATCCCTTATTGGGTACGTAGGCAGCTTGGTATCACTTGCTAAGTTCAGTCACATATCTCCAAAAAAAAAAAAAAAAGTGAAGTGCAAATCCAAACGATTTCAAATCAATTGGTCATGCTAGCAAGTAGCAATGCTGAAGGAGCTAGCCGAATGTGTAATTTACAAAGCGATACTCATAATCCGTATGAGGACAAAGGCCTAAAGATCTACTTGATCACAGTCGCTTGAAAAACAAATCAAGCACATAGAGATTGTGATCCAAGTGGAAGACAAAAATTGGCTGAATTGACTCCCATTTCGTTGTAACGACTCCTTCAGAATGTGAAGATTACAATTAAGCTTGTGAGAGAAGAAACGCAGCCCAACCATATCTTAGCATACACCTGTGAGCAAAGTCATACAAAAGCAGTTTCTCAAGTCACGGAATGTCAAGTTGTGTGTAAGTTGTAACCAAAAAGAAAAAAACAAAGACAAGAAAGACACGTAGAGGTTTGCATATACACTATCCAAATTTGAAAACCATGTTCATGGCTTATTAATTATTAGGCGTGGTGTTGAAATTCAGGGCTACAAGGAAGCCATGTGTTCGCGTGGGGCATGGAAGCTTTACGCATGTATTTAATGTGCACCTTAGTTGTCACATGAAGATGAAGGCCAGAGCGCTATAGCCACGTAGAAGCAAAAGGAGACAATTAACAGCCCAATGCTTCTTCTTACATGGTGTCCACCTTGGGTGAATTTGAATCAACATAAGTCAATTACTTTTGGAGCTTCAAGGATAGCGCAACTTCTCCTTCAACACTGCGTATGCAAAGAATCAACATGAAAACACGCGGCTCACAGGGACAAGGTTGGAGTGCCCAAAATCAAATGCAATGCGATACAAACTCACAATGTGGAAAAAGAAAAGAGCTTTAGACGACCTTTACTCTTTGGCATGGGTAAGGAATAAGGATAGGCAAACAAAGCTCACATAGATAGCAGGGGAACGAAGGTAGTCTGATGTTAATGTGGGCGAAAGAGAGCGACTGGTTCTCGAACCTGATGTTATAGAAGAATAACTGAGCACTTCAACTTGCTTCTCTTGTGCTGACGCGTGAAGGAGGTTTGGAGATGAAGCACAGATCTCACTACGGTAGCACCTCCAAGAGATGACAATTGGTGTTTGTATCTGGCAACAACAGCTGTGAGATGAAGAATGAAACACACGAAGGAAGCTACACCGATAGTCTTAAGATGAAAGCAGTGAGAGGGCTAATCCGACGAAGCTTTACACGTCGATAGCCAAAAGAAGAAGGTAGTGAGATGGCTAAGCGGATGAAGCTCTCAGAGACAGCGAGAGGACCATCAATGCTTGAATCCTTTGAATACTGAGTCGAAGATTAGAACCCTATAACTCATTTTGGACCTCGACGCGGACGACACCGACTCACAATAGAGGGTGGCTGCAACAAGGTTTAAGTTGAAGCTGCTAGTACTTCAATCCGCAATGCGTTGAAAGAAGAAGAGCGTAGTTCAGAGATGAAACAAAGACCTGTTGGAAAAACACATGGAAAATATGTCTTTGTATCTCATACAAAACATGCGCAGTGGAAAATTAACGGATCTACTTCATTCGCAATTGATAACATGTATTATGTAAGTTTTAGAATTAAAGAACAAGAAAGCGTATCTTGGTGGGGTGAAATTCAAAACTGAAGATCAGAAGCATTTGGGAACACTTTTAATCTTTACTCCAATTCCACTTAATGCCAAGATGAAGGAAAAATTCTGGTTTTGTATCTCATACAAAACACATAGCAGAAGCAACGAACAAGGGTCTATTTCATTCATGATTGATAACGTGCACAATGTAAATTTCAGAATTTAAGAACAAGATGGCGTACCTTGGTGTGGAGAAATTCAAAACAAAGATTAGAAGCACTTGGGAACACTTTTAATATTCACTCCAATTCCACTTTACGCCCAAGATGTGTGGTCTCTCAATCAGTTTTTCAAAGGGAGAATGAAAGTGTGTCTCACACTCTCTCACACACCGTTTCTTTGTCTTTTCTAATCTCATCTTTTAAAAATTCTGTATGTTTCTCCCTTTATAATTAACTGATTATCTAATTGGGCTGGCCTATTGGGCCTTTCCAATTGGGCTTTAGTGTGTGGCTTGGAGTGGGACCAGAAGGGACCAATAAGACACTAGCTCCAATGGGCCTTGGGCTTTTCTGTCAACTCTTGACAAGTCCAAAGTTACCATTAATTATATTTAATACCACTATATAAATATAATTGCACTCTAGGCCTTATTAATAAATTATATCCCAAGACTTTATTATACACGTAACCCCTTCATAAAATATTCGTAGTAACACAAAGTCATAAACGTAGACTGCCACTTTGTAAATTACTACATCTTATCCTTGAGTACCCGGTTTAATTCTTTAAAGTTATTCATTATATATTTATGAAATCCAATTTCATAAATATATACTTTAGCAATTTCTTACTAAAATGGTTAGGCCTAACTCTCTGAATAACTGAACCATTAAACTTATCTCAAGGGAATATTTTATATCTCCATCAAGAGACTATGAATTCTATCTTGAGAATATATGTTCCATCAACACTAAATGTGGCTGCACAACATACTAAGGTTTTGACCATCACTTCAGATCTCACTCCTGATATATCAAAGCAACCTACACTTCATGATCAGGTCCATTATTCTCTCAGGATTAAGAGTTCATGCAAATAGAAGTCGTGAGATTCATTATTCATTTGACAGTCGTTAGAAGAATAATAAATCTCACAGCGGTCCTGTTCAATATGTTTTAACTCTTAAAACATATCAACATATCAACTAGAAGTTTCCACTTCCATGATCAAGACAAATCATCGTAGTTGACACGTTATAGTCTTCGCAGATGAAATGCCCAATTTCATCATCGACTACGAACTATTAATTCTGAGTTTACAAAGAACTTGTGATTTACATCTTCTGTGACTTTTCACATAAATCACATACAATGCATCTCATGGACTATATGATAATGTCCCATATTCATGTTACTATTATTTTAGATAATAATAAAATAACTTTATCAAACACAATATTAAGTCATACATCATGTCATACATAATGTCATACATAGCATCATACAATAGGATTTAAGGGCACTAATCCTAACACAAGAAGTGTGGTCTCTCAATCAGTTTCCAAGGAGAGAATAGGAGAGTGTCCAACACTCACATACAAACCATTTCATTCCAAGTATAATCTTAATGAAAAACACTTCTAAAAAGGACTTATGAAAAACCCTTAACAAAATTATGTATGTTTCTCTCCTTATATATAGCTGATTATCTTATTGGGCTAACATTTTGAGCCATTCTAATTGGGCTCTTGTGTGTGGCTTGGAGTGGACCAAAAGAGATCAATAAGACACTAGCTCCAATGGGTCTTGGGCTTTTCTGTCGACTCTTGACAAATCCAAAGTTTCTATTAACTATATTTAATACCACTGTATAAATAAAGTTGCACTCTAGGTCTTATATTTATGACTTTATATTACTACGAATATTTTAATGAAGGGGTTGCATGTACAATAAAGTCTTGGGATATAATTTATAGATAAGACCTTATTGTACATGCAACCCCTTTATTAAAATATTCGTAGTAATATAAAGTCATAAATATAGACTGCCACTTTGAAAATTACTACATCTTAATCCTTAAGTAGCCGGTTTAATCCTTTATGTTATTCATCATATATTTATGAAATCTAATTCCATAAATATATTACTTTAGTAACTCCTTACTAAAGTGGTTGGACCCAACTCTCTGAATAACCAAACCCATTAAATTTATCTTAAGGGAATATTTTGTATCTCCGTTAAGAGACCATGAATTTCATCTTGAGAATATATGTTCCATCAACACTAAATGTGGCTGCCCAACATACTGAGGTTTCAACCGTGACTAATAGATCCCACTCCTGATATATCAAAGCAACCTACATCTCATAATCAGGTCCATTATTCTCTCAAGATTTAGAGTTGATATAAATAAAAGTCGTGAATTTATTATTCATTTGACAGTCGTTAGGAGAATAATAAATCTCACAGCGGTCCAGTTCAATATGTCTTAACTCTTAAAACATATCAACATACCAACTAAAAATCTTCATTTCCATGATTAAGACAAATCATCTTCATTGATATGTTATAGTCTTCGCAGATGAAACGCCTAATTTCATCACCGACTATAAACTACATTTTGAGTTTACAAGGAACTTGTGATTTACATATTCTGTAACTAAATCACATACAATACATCTCATGGACTAAGATAATGTCCCATTAGTTCATTTATAAATAGTCTCATATAATCAAACAATTTAATTATTTATAACATGTCAATAAATTGGATTTTAGGGCATGAACCCCAACAAGACCTACCTACGGTATCGCCTCCAAGAAATGACAATTGGTGCTTGAATCCTTATGTGGCTATCTCTATGCTCCTGCGCCAATAGCTGTGAGGTGGAGACGACGGATGCGCGAACAAAGCTACACACCTATGGTTGTGGAACGAGGGTAGCAAGGGCAATCCGTTGGATGCTAAGATGAAGAGCAATGCATGATGACTCACTCTGGACTTAGCGCAGACTGAAGAAGGTTGTTCGAAGATGAAGCCGCCAATGCTCGGATCTGTTGGATGCCAAGGCAAGAAGATCATAGCACAAACTTGTTTTGGACATTGTCGCGATGGAGGATCAAAGCGAGGTTGATTATGCCACAGCCATGAGAAGACCATTCATGGTTCAAAGAAGATGCATGGGCACTGTCTATGAGACTACGATAATAATCACAAGGAGTTTGGTGGGATCTCAAAGCACTGGTGGAGTAGATATGGCAACACCAAATGTCGCATGTCACTAGGAGTGGATAGAATTCTCTAGATAAGATGAGATAGCAGAGTAATGTCAAGAATTTAAGATGAGAAGAGTACATCGAGGAAGCTCTCGCACTAATGGCCGCAAGACGAAGGCATTGGCAAAGGCAGTCAAAAGGATGCACCGAAGAAACTCTTGCATTGATGGGAGAATGTGCCGACAAAGCTCTCGCACTGATGGCCGCAAGACAAAGGCAATGGCGAAGGATGCGCAAATGTAGCTTATACACCTCGTGTCCAAGGATGGCAAGGGGATTTTCGTTGCCCGAATCTATTGGACGCCAAGACAAGAAGGACAAGAAGTAGCAACTTGCTTTTGGACACCAAGACAAGAAAACAAGACGCCGCAATTCATTTAGAGCTTAATGCCAAGTCCCCGACTCCTAAAGATAGTTTAGAGATGATCGAGATGAACCCATGCGCCGACTTCAATGCTCTGCGAAAAAGAAAAAAAAAAGAAAACAAATAAGTAAAAGGCAAATGAGGGATAAAAGCAAAGAACATGTTTTTAGGTTAAGTAGAAGAAAGTGGTAGATGACTTCACGCCTCCTTTGAGATTTGTCTTCACTTGTAGACCATTAGGTTCACTTTTATAAGTAGGCTAGGCTGTAAGAAAAAGAAAACCCTAGCATCCTAAAGGCTGCGGCTACAACATTGTAAAAAAAAAAAAAAAAAAAGAAGAAAAAAAGAAATGCGTGCAAGTGAAGACAGCTTCAACACCAACTCTACTAATTAAGAAGACTACCGTGGGCTTGTGGTCCAAAACAAAGTCTTTTGTGCAATCAAGCTCACAAGGCGTCATGTGACTAAAAAAAAAATCAAATGATAAGTGGGCTGTATGCCTAACTAAGACCATGTAGCAATACTCTTCAATCCAGTGCTAAAACTGTAATGTACAGCATTGAGATTGAGGAAGCTAAAATCTTCTTTTACGTGGATGAAGATCTTGCTTTCCTGTGAACTAAGTCCGAAATTGGAATTAATAAAATACTTCAAGCCTCGTCTTCCTTGCATCAGAAAGATGCAAAGCCGAATCTTGAAGTGGGGGCATTTGTAGACATCAAAATTTTATGATGCATCATAGACGTCCAATTGAAACTACAAACAATTTTTTTTTTTTTTTTTCTAATTGTTTTCTGATGTCTTTTTTTTTTTTTTTTTGGAGCTGGGTGCACGATTTTAACCTAGTGCACTTCAACAAAAACAAAAAAAATAAGAACGATGAATGAAGAATACAAAAGAAACAAGATAGGATGATAACAGGAAACAAAAAATAAAGGGATAGGAAACTGATTTTAGAACCTCTGCTCTGATACCAAATGATGCGAACCTTAATCGACACGCTTTGAGACCCAACAAAAATATTGGAATATTTACCCAAGAAAGTTAAAATTCAGATTTATGATAGAAACCCTGACCCAACGTTTATAATTGAAACGCGAACCAAAGGTATAAATTGACCTTGACCCAATGATTATAAAAAATCACGAACCGAAGGTATAAAATTTGAACGCCACAAGGAAGAATCCCTGATAAGTTCACAGTTCTTGAAGAACCAAAAGAAGAGCAAAGCCTCACATTTTCTGATTTTTATTCAATAATCTATATGAAAAACGTTTACAGACTTAAGGCTTATTTAAGGGCTCCATAAAACTTAACAGACAAGAAAATATATTCTATAATAACTCCTAATTGATATCTAACCATATCAGGAATCTAATTTGACCTAAAAAGCATTAAATGCACCTAAAAACAAGGAAATAAATCACCTAAAAAAAAGTACTAAATAATAAAACCCTAAATAAAAGTTGATTTGATCTGAAATTAGTAGATCCATTAACTGATATAGAGTTGGAAAGTCGATTAGACATTAATCCACACCATAAATCACTCCAAATTAAGCCAGATCAGCCCTAAATAGCTTGAATTAAATTTATTACGCTTTCATTTTCCTTTGGGTCAAGCTTGGAATGTCCTGCGTTAGAATTAGCCCAAATCTCTTGAATCAGCCCATTAAGTGCTTCTTTGATCTTCTTGGATCTTGCTCTTGTAATAGGCCCAACTGGAACATGCAATGGATCCTTGAATGCTTGTTGATTCTCATCATAGTTGAACCACCATCACCAAGCAGGTTGGACCATTGCTCTCTCTCTCTCTCTCTCTCTGTTGCAACCCCCACTCATGGTGGTGGGTTGGTTGTTCTCTCCAACCCCTAAACTCTCTCTCCTCTCTTCAAAACCACCATGACCGGACCGACCATCACCAAGCCAGGCTGAAGTCACCCACCATTGCTCGACGATTGCATCATTCTTGGTTCCTGAAAAGGTTCTCAAATTCCCTGCCAGCGCCACCAATCTTAGGTATTTTTTGTGTTTATGGGTATTTGATTATTGGATGGGTCTTGGTCCCGTCTGGTAGGTGTTTGGATTGGTGGCAGTTGGTCTGCAGTGGACATTGTGGTGGAGGTCGAAGATTGGTGGTGGAGATTACAGTGGGTTTGATCTATTGTAATTTTTTTTTTCTATGGGTTTGATTCTTGGGTGGGTTTTGATCCATTGTGGTAGGGGTTGTGATTTTTCATGTGGTGGTGGGTTTTGGTCCCGGTGTGGTAGGTGTTTGGCTTGGTGGCAGTGGGTTGTGTTGTGTTGGGATTAGTGTGGTGGCAGTGGGTTATGTAAGCAATTTGCTGATTGATTTGGGTGATTTTGGTACAGATTTTTTGTGAATTTGCAGGGTTTTTTTCTTGGTGATTTTGGTATGGGTTGTGATTTGTTGGGTTGATTCAGGTGGTGTAGCAGTGGCAGGGGGGGTGAGTTTGGGTGGTGGTTGTATTGTTGATGATGATGGTGGTAGGTGGTGGTGTTGATGATGGCGGTGGCAGGTAGTGGTGTTGTTGATAATTGGTAGGTGGTGGGATGGTTGGGTTTGAAGGGTGGTTGTGTTGGGTTTTGGGTTTGTTCATGATGGTGAGAGAGATGTTGAGAGAGAGGGGGAGAGATAGAGAGAGAAAAATTAGAGAGAGAGGATAGATGGTTTCAGGTAATATATTTTATTGTGTAGATATATTATTTTAATGTATAGTATAGGAAAATAAAAATTTGGATGTTGGGTGTGTTGTAAAATTGTATGGTATAATAGATAAAGTAGCTTTTGAGATGGTAAAATAAGATATTTTGTAGATACCAGGTGTGAATGCTCTTCGTCTCATCCTCGTTCTTTGTTTGTGACTTAGGTCTATCCCTATCTTGTTTAGGTAGTTTAGGCACATCTAGTTTTGTCTTTAGTCTTTAGGTCCATCCTTGTCCTCTTAAGTCCCTTAGGCCATCTTGTTCTATGTCTGAGATATAGGCCCATCCTCATTTTGTGTGGGGCCCTAAGTCTCTATACATGTTGTTTAAGATTGTTAACTTGTCTTGTTCTAAGTCAAGGCCCTAGAGCCACTCTAACATGTCAAGTTAGTGGTGGAGATAATAGATTTCTTATTTGTCTATTTCACAAAGAAAGTGTCGTTTACCATTGCTTCCTTGAAAATCCTATGTTATTCACATACCACAAAAAGTTTCACATATGTCAAATTTGAGTGCTCCCACAAAGAGAGACGAGGTGTAAAGTAACAGATTTTGCACAAAATTAATATGATCTTAAAAAAAATCCCTATTATTGCATAATTTCATGTGATTCACGCACTATTCATTTATGCCTAATCCTATCTCGTAGCCTATTTAGTTCCACCTTAAATTGTATCTAGGTTATTTAAGGTGTGGGTTTCTAAAAAAAAATGTCACTTAAGGTGTGGTCTGTGTCGATATTATTGACTCTAAAAAAAAGTGTGGATATTACAATTCATAATTCATTTTTATGCATGCTTTATTTAAATATCGTATATCGTATATTTTATTTGTTTGGATATCAATTTTCTTTTGGTGAAAATATATTTAAAAAAAATCTTAAATTAATGAGATTTAAAATAAATTTCTTTAAACACACATCAAGAACATATATACATTAATTAACACCCTTTTAATTTCTTGTTTTTGCTCTTTTGTGGCCACGAAGTGCTGTGATATGGGATGTTGAAAATTCTCTTAAGGCTTTCATGATTACATTTGTTTACCGCATTCGTGATCGATTAACTTGAGATTTTCCTAGACCTTGTTTTCCCTTCTGTAAGGTTGATAACTAAAGCTTTTGACATTGACGTGCAATTAATGTAGAGAATGTCAAATAAATAAGTCACAAACCATGGTTAGGGTTGGATTCTTGGTCTACTTTTCTTTTTGGAGACTTATACTTTTGTTTGATTGGACTTGCATAAATTAAAATTTTTAAACACAACATGTATGTGATTTATAAAGAACATAAATAATAATAATGTCAATCGTGAAAATATGTTATGGATTTTGATGTCAACATCTTGATCAGAATCAACAAGAATTCAAGGATCCATTGCATGCTCCAGTTGGGCCTATTACAAGAGCAAGATCCAAGAAGATCAAAGAAGCACTTAATGGGCTGATTCAAGAGATTTGGGCTAATTCTAACGCATGACATTCCAAGTTGGCCGAAAGGAAGATGAAAATGTAATAAATTTAATTCAAACTATTTAGGGCTGATCTGGCTTAATTTGGAGTGATTTATGGCGTGGATTAATTTCTAATCGACTTTCCAGCTCTATATCAGTTAATGGAGATTTTTTCCTATTTTGGATCTGCTAATTTCAGACCAAATCAAACTTTTACTTAGGGTTTTATTATTTAGTACGTTTTTTTTAGGTGATTTATTTCCTTGTTTTTAGATGCATTTAATGCTTTTTAGGTCAAATTAGATTCCTGATATGGTTAGGTATCAATTAGGAGTTATTATAGAATATATTTTTTTGTCTGTCAAGTTTTATGGAGCCCTTAAATAAGCCTTAAGTCTGTAAACGTTTTTCATATAGATTATTGAATAAAAATCAGAAAAGGTGAGGCTTTGCTCTTCTTTTGATTCTTCAAGAACTATGAACTTATCAGGGATTCTTCCTTGTGGCGTTCAAACTTCATACCTTCAGTTCATGATTCTTTATAATCATTGGGTCAAGGTCAACTTATATCATTGGTTCGCGTTTCGATTATAAACGATGGGTCAGGGTTTCTATCATAAATCTGAATTTTAGCTTTCTTGGTTCGCGTGTCGATTGAGGTTCGCATAATTTGGTATCAGAGCACAAGTTCTAAAATCAGTTTCCTATCCCTTTATCTTCTGTTTCCTGTTATCATCCTATCTTGTTTCTTTTGTGTTCTTCATTCATCGTTCTTATTTTTTTGTTTTTGTTGAAGTGTACTAGGTTAAAATCGTGCACCCCACTCCAAAAAAAAAAAAAAAAAAAAAAAAACATAAAAAAAAGACATTAGAAAAGAATTAGAAAAAAAAGAAAAAAAATTGTTTGTAGTTTCAATTCTCTCAGACCGGAATATCGTTTTCTTTTGTCCTCTTCCTTTGATTTAGTGTTTCTGTCATATTTTCTTGCCGTGGTATTTGTTTTTACACTACAAGTTGAATTTCTTGATCAAGTTTATTAATTTAATGCAGAACTGAAAAGGGGAAGCTACGAGTGGAAAAAGGCAAGAGAGTGTGAGACTAATATCGGGAAAAAGCCAATTTAAGAGTGAAACACGAGTAGCAGTGACATAATTTGAGTGCAAACATGTGAGGGAGTGTTATGAGAAATTATTTCTAACAATTCTCTGTTGTTTCAAAAGTATGTCTTCCAGGGGCGAAACATCAAATAGGGAAGGAGGGGAGGAGTCGTCCATCATTTTACAGGCTGTGCAACAACAATTTGAATGCATGAACGTGGTGTTTAATGAGATTTGGTATCGGATGGATAGGCAAGACACTGTTATTGCCACTTTACATGAGGAGCGTCCCCAAAGAGGCCCTAATGCTAGAAGGCAAGAAAGGGGTGCGCACATGGATGATTCTGATGACTACCACGAGGATGAGTTTGAAGATGAAGAAGATCAAGCTTCAGTGAACAATGAGGGCAGGTTTGTGCCAAGGGAAGAAAGGCGTGGTAGAGGTTTCCGAAGAGATCCAAGATGGTAAGATGGGACTGACAGGAACCTAGGAAACATAAAAATGAAGATACCAACATTCCAAGGGAAAAATGATCCAGAAGCATACTTGGGGTGGGAGAAGAAAGTGGAGTTAATCTTTGAGTGCCACAATTACTCCGAGGAGAAAAAGGTGAAACTCGCTGTCATTGAGTTTACTGACTATGCTATTATATGGTGGGATCAACTTGTGATGAGCAGAAGGAG
>NC_134024.1:31981554-31986554 GCF_040712315.1 Castanea sativa | reverse complement strand
GGATTTTAATCTTTATGTTTCCTAAATCATTATCCCTCCTAGGCCTACCCATCCTAGCTTCTCTATTCCCATACCCACGCTCAAACCTGCCTCTGTTCACATATGGCTCATCAACCTCCTCTGACTCCGCCTCTTCCTCAACATTCCGCCATGGAACACACCCACCTTGCTGCCTGTTGTGGATGTCATGTTGCTGGCCTCTAGGAGTTCCCGCTTCTACCCTATCCAATCTCTCATGAATAGGTTCAATTTCAGCCCTCAACATATGCCTCATCTCCCCTAGCAGTGCTTGCATTTGGAGGTTCTGATCTATTGGTTGTCGAAGTTCTTCGGTTGTGTCTTCTTCTTGATTGTTGGCCATGTTTAAAATCTGCAAAACAAAGTTAGAGTCCTCACAGGCCCTCCCTCACGTGTTTCACTCAAGAATTGATACACTCGCACTCGTGTTTTCACTCTAAACGACTTTTACCCCCTTATGGTCTCACAAACTCTTGCCTTTTTCCACTCTTTTGTGTCTTCTTTAGTTCTTAATCGAACTTTAAAAAAACTAATTCAAAATAATCTAGTAGTAATTTAGAATGATAAACAACCAAAACTCATCAAAAAGGTCAAGAACTTGAATAAGGTGATGAACAAGATTGAGAAATTTTCTTTTCTTTTTTCTTTTTTTTTTCTTTTTTTTTTGAGTGAAGAACAGGAAATAGAATGAAATAAAAGATAGGCAAACTTATCTTAGAACCAAAGCTTTGATACCAAATGATATGAACTTCACCAACAATTGTGATGAAACCCGATAACAATGATGGTTTGGAACCCCAAGATCGTTAGATAAGATTTGTTGAGCCTTGACCCGTCATCTAATCAAATGAAACACCAAGACTATGTTGGATTGAAAACGCCACACTAAGAATTCCTAAGAAACTCTCAAGAATCAAGGTGATAAGTTTGGTTGCTTGAACGCCACAAGATTAACTTGATAAGTTCATGAGTTCTTTTAAGAACCAAGAGGAACACAAGACCTCACAAGGAGAATAGTTTTTCTGAAAACCCAAAATTGCTTTTTACAATTCGTACTACCCATCTATATACCTGGAACAACCCTCCAAGAATAGGCAAGTCATAGTTACAGCTTTGAAAACAGCACAAAAATTAACCAAAACAAGTTCCCACGTTTTTTTGGATTCTTGGACTTTTAAAGACAGTCAAACAAGCTAAATGACTAGATTTAATGTATTTTAATTTGCCTCTTCAAGTGCTTTGATGACATGGACTAAGCCTTGTTTATTATCTGAGCACATCTTGGTCTTTTCAGAATCAGCCTTGATTATTATTTAAGCGCTCCATAAAACTTGACAGGAAATAAAATATATTCTAAAATAACTCCTAATTGATACCTTACCATATCAGGAATCAAATTTGATCTAAAAAGCATTAAATGCACCTTAAAACAAGGAAAATAGCTAAAAAAAATTCTAAATAATAAAATCCCTAAATTCAGGTAGATTTGGCCTGAAATAGCAGCTCCAGAATAGGAAAAAATCTCCATTAATTGATATAGAGCTGGAAAGTCAATCAGCCATTAATCAATGCCATAAATCACTCCCAATTAAGTCAGATCAGCCCTCATTAGCTTGAATTAAATTTATTACACCTTCATCTTCCTTTAGGCCAAGCTTGGAATTGTTGGGGTTTATGCCCTAAAACCCAATTTATTGGCATATATTTAATAATAAAATTGTTTAATTATATGAGACTATCTATAAATGAACTAAGACATTATCATAGTCCATGAGATGCATTGTATGTGATTTATGTGAAAAGTCACAGAAGATATAAATCACAAGTTCTTTGTAAACTCAGAAGTTTAGTTCGTAGTCGGTGATGAAATTGGGCGTTTCATCTGCGAAGACTATAACATATCAACTAAGATGATTTGTCTTGATCATGGAAGTGGAGACTTCTAGTTGGTATGTTGATATGTTTTAAGAGTTAAGACATATTGAACTGGGCCGCTGTGAGATTTATTATTCTCCTAACGACTGTCAAATGAATAATAAATCTCACGACTTCTATTTACATCAACTCTAAATTCTGAGAGAATAATGGACCTGATCATGAGATATTGTTGTTTTGATATATCAGGAGTGAGATCTATTAGTTACGGTCAAAACCTCAGTATGTTGGGCATCCGCATTTAGTGTTGATGGAATATATATTCTCAAGATGGAATTCATAGTCTCTTAATGGAGATACAATATATTCCCTTGAGATAAGTTTAATGGGTTTAGTTATTCAGAGTGTTGGGCCCAACCACTTTAGTAAGAAGTTACTAAAGTATATATTTATGAAATTGGATTTCATAAATATATGACGAATAACATAAAGGATTAAACCGGGTACTCAAGGATTAAGATGTAGTAATCTTCAAAGTGGCAGTCTATATTCATGACTTTGGATTACTACGAATATTTTAATGAAGGGGTTGCATGCATAATAAAGTCTTGGGATATAATTTATTAATAAGACCTAGAGTGCAATTATATTTATATAGTGGTATTAAATATAATTAATGGTAACTTTGGGCTTGTCAAGAGTTGACGGAAAAGCCCAAGGCCCATTGGAGCTAGTGTCTTATTGGTCCCTTTTGGTCCCACTTCAAGCCACACACTAAAGCCCAATTGGAAAGGCCTAATAGGCCAGCCCAATTAGATAATCAGTTAGTTATAAATGGAGAAACATACAGAATTTTTATTTTAGTTAGAAAGAAAAAATAAGAAACGGTGTGTGTGAAAGAGTGTGAGACACACTTTCATTCTCCCTTTGAAAAACTGATTGAGAGACCACACATCTTGGGCGTAAAGTGGAATTGGAGTGAAGATTAAAAGTGTTCCCAAGTGCTTCTAATCTTTGTTTTGAATTTCTCCACACCAAGGTACGCTATCTTGTTCTTAAATTCTGAAATTTACATTGTGCACGTTATCAATCATGAATGAAATAGATCCTTGTTTGTTGCTTCCGCTGTGTGTTTTGTATGAGATACAAAACCAGAATTTTTCCTTCAGGAAT
This sequence comes from Castanea sativa, assembly GCF_040712315.1. Lineage (NCBI taxonomy): Eukaryota > Viridiplantae > Streptophyta > Magnoliopsida > Fagales > Fagaceae > Castanea > Castanea sativa. The sequence goes on along the minus strand of NC_134024.1, from coordinate 31,983,488 downwards.
GTCCTGCGTTAGAATCAACCCAAATCTCTTGAATCAGCCCATTAAGTGCTTCTTTGATCTTCTTGGATCTTGCTCTTGTAGCAGGCCCAACTGGAACATGCAATGGATCCTTGAATGCTTGTTGATTCTCATCAAAGGCTTTACATAGTTGAAAAATAGGGTTTATGATGTAGGACACAATTTACTATTTAATTATTGTAATTTATTATTTTTGGTATTTTTATGTAAAAACGTTTTTTAGGTTTAGGTGATTTATTTCCTTATTTTTAGGTGCATTTAATACTTTTTAGGTCAAATTTGATTCCTGATATGGTTAGGTATCAATTGGAAGTTATTTTAGAATATATTTACCTGTCTGTCAAGTTTAATGGAGCCCTTAAATAGGCTCTTAAGTCTGTAAACGTTTTTCATATAGATTATTGAATAAAAATCAGAAAAGGTGAGGCTTTGCTCTTCTTTTTGTTCTTCAAGAACTATGAACTTATCAGGGATTCTTCTTTGTGCCATTCAAACTTCATACCTTTGGTTCGTGATTATTTATAATCATTGGGTCAAGGTCAACTTATACCTTTAGTTCGCGTTTCGATTATAAACGTTGGGTCAGGGTTTCTATTATAAATATGAATTTTAGCTTTCCTGGGTAAATATTCCAATATTTTTGTTGGGTCTCAAAGTGTGTCGATAGAGGTTCGCATCATCTGGTATCAGAGCACAGGTTCTAAAATCAGTTATCTATCCTTTTATCTTTTGTTTCCTGTTATCATCCAAAAAAAAAAAGTGAAAAAAAAGCTTGAAAAAAAAAAGAGATGGTAATTATTGAGAACATTGTGGAAGATTCAATTGAGGTCAAATATGAGGATGAGTCCACAACTCACAATCCTCAAGTGTCAGTTGATTTGTTAAAGATGACTATACAATATGTTGATTTTCTTGGAGTAGAAAATTTTAATTTTATTATCAACCCTTTGTTGATTGATGTTGCGAATAAATTGAAAGTAGATGAGAAGAAATTTTCTGCTACACTTTATGAAGGATTCAAGTTTCACAACCGAATCAAGTCATTAAAGCATTCAAAGCATTTGTTTATTTGGAGCGGAAGATTTCAGATTTCAAAGATGAACTCGAGGACGAGTTTGTTTCAAGTGGAAGGGTCTGATGTAGGACACAATTTACTGTTTAGTTATTGTAATTTATTATTTTTGGTATTTTTATGTAAAAACGTTATTTTAGGTTTAGGTGATTTATTTCCTTGTTTTTAGATGCATTTAATGCTTTTTAGGTCAAATTTGATTCCTGATATGGTAAGGTATCAATTAGGAGTTATTTAATAATGTATTTTTTTGTCTGTCAAGTTTTATGGAGCCCTTAAATAGGCTCTGAAGTTTGTAAACGTTTTTAATAATATTATTGAATAAAAATAAAAAAGGTGAGGCTTTGCTCTCTTTTGGTTCTTCAAGAACTGTGAACTTATCAAGGATTCTTCCTTGTGGCATTCAAACTTTATACCATTGGTTCGTGATTCTTTATAATCATTGGGTCAAGGTCAACTTATACCTTTGGTTCACGTTTCGATTATAAACGTTGGGTCAGTGTTTCTATCATAAATCTGAATTTTAGCTTTCTTGGGTAAATATTTCAATATTTTTGTTGGGTCTCAAAGCGTGTCGATTGGGGTTCGCATCACTTGTAGTGTTTTTACAAATATCAACGGCAAGAAAATATGATAGAAACACTAAATCAAAGGAAGAGGACAAAAGAAAACGATATTCTAGTCTGAGAGAATTGAAACTACAAACAATTTTTTTTTTCTTTTTTGCTAATTCTGTTCTGATGTCTTTTTTTTTTTTTTTTTTGGAGCTGGGTGCACGATTTTAACCTAGTGCACTTCAACAAAACAAAAAAAATAAGATCGATGAATGAAGAACACAAAAGGA
>NC_134024.1:31969054-31971554 GCF_040712315.1 Castanea sativa | reverse complement strand
AAGGTATAAGTTGACCTTGACCCAATGATTATAAAGAATCACGAACCAAAGGTATAAAGTTTGAACACCACAAGAAAGAATCCTTGATAAGTTCACAGTTCTTGAAGAACCAAAAGAAGAGCAAAGCCTCACCTTTTCTGATTTTTATTCAATAATATTATGAAAAACGTTTACAAACCTCAAAGCCTATTTAAGGGCTCCATAAAACTTGACAAACAAGAAAATATATTCTAAAATAACTCCTAATTGATACCTTACCATATTAGGAATCAAATTTGACTTAAAAAGCATTAAATGCACCTAAAGACAAGGAAAATGCCTAAAAAACGTACTAAATAATAAAACCCTAAATAAAAGTTGATTTGGTCTGAAATTAGCAGATCCAAAATAAGAAAATATCTGTCTTAACTGATATAGAACTAGAAAGTCAATCAGCCATTAATTCATGGCATAAATCACTCGCAATTAAGCCAAATCAGCCCTAAATAGCTTGAATTAAATTTATTACGCTTTCAGCTTCCTTTCGGCCAAGCTTGGAATGTCCTGCGTTAGAATCAGCCCAAATCTCTTGAATCGGCCCATTTTGTGCTTCTTTGATCTTCTTGGATCTTGCTCTTGTAATAGGCCCAACTTGAACATGCAATGGATCCTAGTCATCAGAATCATCCATGCGCACATGCCTTTCTTGCCTTCTAGCATTAGGGCCTCTTTGGGGACGCTCCCACGCAAAGCAGCAATAACAGTGTCTTGCCTATCCATCCGATCCTGAATCTCATTAAACACCATGTTCATGCGTTCAAATTGTTGTTGCGTAGCCTGCAAAATGATGTACGACTCCTCCCTTCCTTCCCTGTTTGATGTTTCGCCCCTAGAAGACATACTTTTGAAACAATAGAGAATTGTTAGAAATAATTCCTCACAACACTCCCTCACGTGTTTGCACTCAAATTATGTCACTCCCACTCGTGTTTCACTCTTAAATTTGCTTTTCCCGATATTAGTCACACACTCTCTAACCTTTTTCCACTCGTTGCTTCTCCTTTTTAGTTCTGCATTAAACTAATAAACTTGATCAGGATATTCAACTTGTAGTGTAAAAACAAATACCACGGCAAGAAAATATGACAGAAACACTAAATCAAAGGAAGAGGAGAAAAAAAAAACAATATTCTGGTCTGAGAGAATTTAAACTACAAACAATTGTTTTTTCTTTTTTTTTCTAATTCTTTTCTGATGTCTTTTTTTTTTTTACGTTTTTTTTTTAGAGCGGGGTGGACGATTTTAACCTAGTGCACTTGAACAAAAACAAAAAAATAAGAACGATGAATGAAGAATACAAAGGAAACAAGATAGGATGATAACAGGAAACAAAAGATAAAGGGATAGGAAACTGATTTTAGAATCTGTGCTCTGATACCAAATGATGCGAACCTCAATCGACACGCTTTGAGACCCAGTAAACAATATTGGAATACTTGCTCAAGAAAGCTAAAATTCAGATTTTTGATAGAAACCCTGACCCAACGTTTATAATCGAAACGCGAACCAAAGGTATAAGTTGACCTTGACCCAATGATTATAAAGGATCACGAACCAAAGGTATAAAGTTTGAACGCCACAAGGAAGAATCCTTGATAAGTTCACAGTTCTTAAAGAACCAAAAGAAGAGCAAAGCCTCACCTTTTCTGATTTTTATTCAATAATATTATGAAAAACGTTTAGAAACTTCAGAGCCTATTTAAGGGCTCCATAAAACTTGACAAACAAGAAAATATATTCTAAAATAACTCCTAATTGATACCATACCATATCAGGAGTCAAATTTAACCTAAAAGCATCAAATGCACCTAAAAACAAGGAAAAAAGCTTTAAAAAAAACGTTCTAAATAATAAAAGCCCTAAATTCAGGTAGATTTGGTCTGAAATAGCAGCTCAAGAATAGGAAAAAATCTCTATTAACTGATATAGAGCTAGCAAGTCAATCAGCCATCAATCCTTGCCATAAATCACTCCCAATTAAGCCAGAGCAGCTCTCAATAGCTTGAATTAAATTTATTAAGCCTTCATCTTCCTTTGGGCCAAGCTTGGAATGTCCTGCGATAGAATCAGCCCAAATCTCTTGAATCAGTCTATTAAGTGATTCTTTGATTTTCTTGGATCTTACTCTTGTAATAGGCCCAACTGGAACATGTAATGAATCCTTGAATGATTGTTGATTCTCATGAACACAAAAGAAACAAGATAGGATGATAACAGGAAACAAAAGATAAAGGGATAGAAAACTGATTTTCGAACCTATGCTCTGATACCAAATGATGCGAACCTCAATCGACACGCTTTGAGACCCAAAAAAAATATTGGAATACTTGCCCAAGAAAGCTAAAATTCAGATTTATGATAGAAACCCTGACCCAACGTTTATAATCAAAACACGAACCAAAGGTATAAGTTGACCTTGACCCAATGATTATAAAGAATCACGAACCGAAGGTATAAAGTT
>NC_134024.1:31951554-31959054 GCF_040712315.1 Castanea sativa | reverse complement strand
CATTCATCGCCCTCTTTCATCCTAATTTGATGATATCCACTTTTCAAATCAATTTTTGTGAAAACACATGATCCATGCAATTCATCCAACACATCATCTAGACTAGGAATGGGATGTCTATACTTTACCGTAATGTTCTTGATAGCCCTGCAATCAACACACATTCTCCAAGTTCCATCCTTCTTAGGCACAAGCTGTTAGGATTTGTGCCCTTAAATCCTATTGTATAATGCTATGTATGATATTATGTATGACTTTATGTATGACATGATGTATAACTTAATATTGTGATTGATAAAGTTATTTTATTATTATCTAAAATAATGGTAACATGAATATGAGACATTATCATATAGTCCATGAGATGCATTGTATGTGATTTATGTGAAAAGTCACAGAAGATGTAAATCACAAGTTCTTTGTAAACTCAGAATTTATAGTTCGTAGTCGGTGATGAAATTGGCCATTTCATCTGCGAAGACTATAACATGTCAACTAAGATGATTTGTCTTGATCATGGAAGTGGAAACTTCTAGTTGATATGTTGATATGTTTTAAGAGTTAAAACATATTGAACAGGACCGCTGTGAGATTTATTATTCTTCTAACGACTGTCAAATGAAAATAAATCTCACGACTTCTATTTGCATGAACTCTTAATCCTGAGAGAATAATTGACCTGATCATGAAGTGTAGGTTGCTTTGATATATCAGGAGTGAGATCTGAAGTGACGGTCAAAACCTCAGTATGTTGGGCAGCCACATTTAGTGTTGATGGAACATATATTCTCAAGATGGAATTCATAGTCTCTTGATAGAGATATAAAATATTCCCTTGAGATAAGTTTAATGGTTTCAGTTATTCAGAGAGTTAGGCCTAACCACTTTAGTAAGAAATTACTAAAGTATATATTTATGAAATTGGATTTCATAAATATATAATGAATAACTTTAAAGAATTAAACCGGTTACTCAAGGATAAGATGTAGTAATTTACAAAGTGGCAGTCTACATTTATGACTTTGTGTTACTACGAATATTTTATGAAGGGCTTACGTGTATAATAAAGTCTTGGGATATAATTTATTAATAAGGCCTAGAGTGCAATTATATTTATATAGTGGTATTAAATATAATTAATGGTAACTTTGGACTTGTCAAGAGTTGACGGAAACGCCCAAGGCCCATTGGAGCTAATGTCTTATTGGTCCCTTTTGGTCCCACTCCAAGCCACACACTAAAGCCCAATTGGAAAGGCCCAATAGGCCAGCTCAATTAGATAATCAGTTAGTTATAAAGGGAGAAACATACATAATTTTTATTAGATGAGATTAGAAAAGAAAAAGAAACGGTGTGTGAGAGAGTGTGAGACACACTTTCATTCTCCCTTTGAAAACTGATTGAGAGACCACACATCTTGAGCGTAAAGTGGAATTGGAGTGAAGATTAAAAGTGTTCCCAAGTGCTTCTAATCTTTGTTTTGAATTTCTCCACACCAAGGTACGCTATCTTGTTCTTAAATTCTGAAATTTACATTGTGCACATTATCAATCATGAATGAAATAGATCCTAGTTCGTTGCTTCCGCTGTGGGTTTTGTATGAAATACAAAACCAGAATTTTCCCTTCAATTGGTATCAGAGCCAGGTTTTCATATCATGATTGTATAGCGTGTGATTGGATTTTAGAATTTAAGAAAACCGATATCTTTGTGTTTTCAAATTTCTACATAAAGATATTGTTCCATAAATTTTGTGTGCATTGTTAAATATATGTGATGTATTGTTCTGTATGTGTACGGATTGGTCATTGATTCTATAACCATTAATGGAAGAATATGATTGAATGTTAATGCTTTATAGCCATTGTAATATGTATGGGCACATTCAAAATGATAACCACTTTTTACATTCTATACATGTTCCATACGGATGGGTAGGTGGTTATTGAAATGGATGGTAGTTATTTAAAAAAAAAAATTACTACCATTTCATTATATTAACTTCCAATTGGTACGTATGCATGGCTTTTGAATCCGCATGTTAGTTTTGCCTTGTACGTGACTTTGTCTTTTGGCATTCAATGCATAGCTTCTTTCATATATGCATCTTTTGTCCTTTATGCCATGGAGAAATATAGAATCCGTGTATGTAGGATTCTACCATCTAAAAGTACAATAGTTATATATATAATATAATATAATTATCATATATTATATATTGTACTTGGAATTGATGCATGGCTTGGTCATTTGTCTTGCATGGATATAGTCCACTTGCATGCATATAGATATAGGATTCTATTTGCTTATAGAATCCGTACATTGTTGTTCTTGATGGCCATAAATTTTATATATATATATATATATATATATATATTACATATATTAATTTGTATATTATATTATATATAATATAATATAAATTTTTATATGTAATAAAAGTTTTTATTACGTTATATATATTTACATATGTTAATGCTAGTTTAATGAAATTTATTCCTAATTAGATTAGGATTATATTTTTTCACATGTCTAGCATTATTATCATTATTGATCTTAAAAACCTTTATTTTAAAATATCTAGTGGGAGAGAGATTCAAGGGTTGGATCTCACGGCCTCCATTGTTGGTTCATAGTAGTGTGAAATATATACTTTGTCTTTGCCTCGAGCTTAGCATTCCATGCGGAGAGTATTTATTTCATGGTCCTACAAGATTGAATTTCCTGGTTTATAGTGGTTTGATGAACACTATGTCTTAGCTTCGAGCTTTGCATTCCATGCGGAGGGTGAGTTATCATGGTACTACAAAATAAGCCTGTTAAAGGGATGAAATGTGGTTACACATGATTCTAGACAATGGTATATACTAGACTAAGTATTATAGTATCCTCTATGCTGAGTTCTTACTATTATTACTTAGAGGCTAAATGTAAAACGACATATTATTAGTGTTTGATAAGAGTTATCATGATAGCACTAATAATGAGAATAGTTCTCAATCAATCATAGTACTTTATGTTCACTTTATGCTGAGGGATATTGAATATGAGATTGGGTTGTCGTTGCATATATTATTTTATGGTTTTATTAAGGTTCCATATTATATGCTTTTATGCTAAATTGATAATGTCCAATTTACTTATTATATTCATGTTTATTATTTTCAGATTTTGTCATGGCATCATTTAGCCCACTTGTTTCTATTCTTAACCAAAACAAACTGACTGGATCCAACTATGTTGATTGGAAAAGAAATTTGGACATTGTTCTTACTGTTGAAGAGCACAAATATGTGCTTACTCAACCATGTCCTAACTTTCCTTCATTAGATGCTCCTCTTGAGGAAAAACAACGATATGATCGTTGGCAGAAATCTAATGAGATGACCAAGTGCTACATCCTAGCATCTATCTCAAATGTTCTACAGCATCAAATGCAGGATGTAGAACTTGCTTCAGACATAATGCATAGTCTGAAGGAGATGTTTGGTGAGCAAGGCCGTTCTGCAAGGCAAGAGACCATGAGGCAAATTTATAATACCAAAATGGCTGCAGGAAGTTCAGTGAGGGAGCATTGTCTTAGGATGATTTCTAATCTGAACACATTAGAAGTTTTAGGTGTCGACATTGATGGAGAATCCCAAGTGGATATGATACTCCAGTCACTACCAGAATCATTCAAGGAATTCAGACTCAATTATAATATGAACAAAAAGATTTATTCTTTGTCTGAATTAATGAATGAGTTAGTGGCGGCGGAAGGCATCCTTAGTACTTCTAGTGTTGAAGCCAATGTGGGTGAAGCTTCTACTTCTCAACCTAAGTCGAAAGGCAAGGGTAAGAAGAAGAAGAAGAAGGACTTCACTAAGAAAGATGGTAAACAAATTGCCTTAGGGGTTGCCAACAAAGGAAAGAAAACCAAAGGAAAGTGTTTCCATTGTGGTGAGAAAGGACATTGGAAGAGGAATTGTCCAACATTCAAGGTTGCCAAGAATAAGGGTATGAAAAGTTCATTTCTTCTTGAAATATGTTTGGTACAGAATCCAACAGATTCCTGGTGTGTGGATTCAAGTTCTACTAATCATATCTGCAATTCTTTGCAGGGGTTCTAGGAGACCAGAAAGTTGAATGAGGGAGAACTATTTCTTACTTTGGCTGATGGGAGCAAGATTTTGGTTGAAGCTATTGGAGTGTTTAATTTGTGTTTTAAGTCTAGAGTTTTAATATTGGAAGATTGTTTGTATGTACCTAATGTTCGTAGGAATTTAATTTCTGCAACTTACTTAGGTAAACATGGATATTGTGTTATCCTGAAAGACAATGTTGTAATAAAGAAGGATAAAATGTTTATCTATTCTGGCAATATTGTGGATGGTCTTTATATTTTAACTCCTGATAAGCATGAATTATACAATTCTGAATTAGATAGTAACTCTCATGTGAAATCATTAAAGAGAAAGTTTCCTTCTACTAGTGATGCATATCTATGGCACTTGCGTTTAGGTCATATTAATTCAAGTAGGATTCAAAGACTAATCAAAGATGGACTTTTACAGCCCATGGACTTTGATGGTTTTCCAGTTTACGAATCTTGTTTGGAAGGTAAGATGACCAAACGACCTTTTAATACAAAGGGTAGAAGAGCCTAAGATTTGCTAGAACTAGTACATTCAGATGTATGTGGTCCTATGTCAATTCAAGCAAGAGGTGGCTATGAGTATTTCATTGCTTTCACTGATGATTACTCTAGATTTGGTTATATGTACCTAATGAAACGGAAGTCCAAAGCCTTTGAAAGGTTCAAAGAGTTTAGGGCTGAAGTTGAGAATCAATTGGGTAAACACATAAAGGCCATTCGATCTGATCGAGGTGGCGAATACCTTCTTGGTGATTTCAAGGATTACTTGACTGAAAATGGGATTATATCCCAATTGACTGCACCTGAAACTCCACAACAAAATGGTGTAGCAGAAAGAAGGAATAGGACTCTTTTAGATATGGTTAGGTCCATGTTGAGTTATTCGACTTTACCAATTTCTTTTTGGGGATATGCCTTAAATACTGCAATGTATCTTCTGAATTTAGTACCTTCGAAGTCTATTCCTAAAACACCTGTAGAGTTGTGGAATGGGCGTAAGCCTAGTATGAGACATCTCCACATTTGGGGTTGTCCAGCACATGTGTTGAAAGGAAATTCTGACAAGTTACAGTCTAAAACAGAAGTGGTATTTTTTGTAGGGTATCCAAAAGAAACAGTAGGAGGTTTATTCTATAGTCATAAGGATAATAAAATGTTTGTTAGCACAAATGCCAATTTCTTGGAAAATGACTATGTGAATAATTTTACTCCTAGAAGTAGAGTTGTCTTGGCTAAAATGAATGAACCTGTAGTTGAACAACCAATGGATGAAACTAGGGATGATGTGGCAGTATTAGATACACCACAAGATACTACTCATGAGATGTCTAGTACACAGGTGCCTCGTCGTAGTGGGAGAATTGTTCGGCCTCCTATAAGATTCATAGGTTTGGGAGAAACTTATGAGGCTATCTCAAAAGAGGCTGAATCCGATCCTAACACTTATGATGAAGCAATGAGTGATATAGATGCACATCATTGGGTCCAAGCTATGAAATCTGAATTGGATTCTATGGATTCCAATCATGTATGGGATCTTGTAAAGGCGCCTAACGGCATGATGAGAATCAACAAGCATTCAAGGATCCATTGCATGTTCCAGTTGGGCCTATTACAAGAGCAAGATCCAAGAAGATCAAAGAAGCAATTAATGGGTTGATTCAAGAGATTTGAGCTGATTCTAGCATAGGACATTCCAAGCTTGGCTGATCTGGCTATTTAGGGCTATTTAATTCAAGCTAATTAGGGCTGATCTGGCTTAATTGAGAGTGATTTATTGCGTGGATTAGTGGCTGATTGACTTTCCAGCTCTATATCAGTTAATGGAGATTTTGTCCTATTCTGGAGCTTTTATTTCAGACCAAATCTACCTGAATTTAGGGCTTTTATTATTTAGAACGTTTTTTAGGTATTTTCCTTATTTTTAGGTGCATTTAATGCTTTTTAGGTCAAATTTGATTCCTGATATGGTAAGGTATCAATTAGGAGTTATTTTAGAATATATTTTCTTGTCTGTCAAGTTTTATGGAGCCCTTAAATAGGTCCTGAAGTCTGTAAACGTTTTTGAATAATATTATTGAATAAAAATCAGAAAATGTGAGGCTTTACTCTCTTTTGGTTCTTCAAGAACTGTGAACTTATCAAGGATTCTTCCTTGTGGCGTTCAAACTTTATACCTTTGGTTCGTGATTCTTTATAATCATTGGGTCAAGGTCAACTTATACCTTTGGTTCGCGTTTCGATTATAAACGTTGGGTCTGGGTTTTTATCAAAAATCTGAATTTTAGCTTTCTTGGGCAAGTATTCCAATATTTTTGTTGGGCCTCAAAGCGTGTTGATTGAGGTTCGCATCACTCTATTACACGCGTGAAGATCACTCCAAGTGTATGAAGATCAAGTGAAGCTAAAACTATTACACGCATGTCGATTGAGGTTCACATCATTTGGTATCAGAGCACAGGTTTTAAAATCAGTTTTCTATCCCTTTATCTTTTGTTTCCTTTTATCATCCTATCTTCTTCGTTATTATTTTTTTGACGTGCACTAGGTTAAAATCGTGCACCCAGCACCAAAAAAAAGAGGAAAAAAAGAAAAAGAAAAAACGTGAAAAGAAGAAGAAGAAGAAGAGATGGAAATTATTGAGAACATTGTGGAAGATTCAATTGAGGTCAAATATAAGGATGATTCCACAACTCACAATCCTCAAGTCTCAGTTGATTTGATGAAGATGACTATGCAATATGTTGATTTTCTTGGAGTAGAAAATTTTAATTTTATTATCAACTCTTTCTAGATTGATGTTGTAAATAACTTGAAAGTTAATGAGAAGAAATTTTTTGCTACACTTTGTGAAAGATTCAAGTTTCACAACCGGATCAAGTCATTAAAGCATTCAACGTATTTGTTTATTTGGAGCGGAAGATTTCAGATTTCAAAGATGAACTCACGGACGAGTTTGTTTCAATTGGAGGGGTCTGATATAGGACACAATTTACTATTTAATTATTGTAATTTATTATTTTTGGTATATTTATGTAAAAACGTTATTTTAGGTTTAGGTTATTTATTTCCTTGTTGTTAGGTGCATTTAATGCTTTTTAGGTCAAATTTGATTCCTGATATGGTAAGGTATCAATTAGGAGTTATTATAGAATATATTTTCTTGTCTAGCAAGTTTTATGGAGCCCTTAAATAGGCCCTTAAGTCAGTAAACGTTTTTCATATAGATTATTGATTAAAAATCCGAAAAGGTGAGGCTTTGCTCTTCTTTTGGTTCTTCAAGAACAGTGAACTTATTAGGGATTCTTCCTTGTGGCGTTCAAACTTTATACCTTCGGTTCGTGATTCTTTATAATCATTGG
>NC_134024.1:31944054-31949054 GCF_040712315.1 Castanea sativa | reverse complement strand
GCCAACAAGGGCTTTCGACAAGTCCTCTTTGAACCGGGTGATTGGGTTTGGGTGCATATGAGAAAAGAAAGATTTCCAGCTCGTAGGCGGTCAAAGTTGCATCCTAGAGGGGATGGTCCATTTCAAGTCCTTGAGAGAATCAATGATAATGCATACAAGTTAGATCTTCCAGGTGAGTATAACCTTAGTGCTACATTTAATGTTTCCGATTTTTCTCCTTTTGATGTAGGTGAAGCTTTGAGGACGAATCCTTTTGAAGAGAGAGGGAATGATGAGAATCAACAAGCATTCAAGGATCCATTGCATGTTCCTGATGCGAACCTCAATCGACACGCTTTGAGACCCAAAAAAAATATTAGAATATTTAACCCAGGAAAGCTAAAATTCAAATTTATGATAGAAACCCTGACCCAACGTTTATAATCGAAACGCAAACCAAAGGTATAAGTTGACCTTGACCCAATGATTATAAAGAATCACGAACCGAAGGTATAAAGTTTGAACGCCACAAGGAAGAATCCCTGATAAGTTCACAGTTCTTCAAGAACCCAAAGAAGAGCAAAGCCTCAACTTTTCTGATTTTTATTCAATAATATATTGAAAAACGTTTACAGACTTCAGGACCTATTTAAGGGCTCCATAAAACATGGCAGACAAGAAAAGCATTAAATGACCTAAAATAACTCCTAATTGATACCTTGCCATATCAGGAATCTAATTTGACCTAAAAAAAGCATTAAATGCACCTAAAAACAAGGAAATAAATCACCTAAATAATAAAAATGTACTAAATAATAAAACCCTAAATAAATGTTGATTTGGTCTGAAATTAGCAGATCCAAAATAGGAAAATTGCTAAAAAATGTTTAAATAATAAAGGCCCTAAATTCAGGTAGATTTGGTCTGAAATAACAGGTCCAGAATAGGAAAAAATCTACATTAACTAATATAGCGCTGGAAAGTCAATCAGACATTAATCCATGCCATAAATCACTCCAAATTAAGCCAGATCAGCCCTAAATAGCTTGAATTAAATTTATTACACTTTCATTTTCCTTTGGGCCAAGCTTGGAATGTCCTGCGTTAGAATCAGCCCAAATCTCTTGAATCAGCCCATTAAGTGCTTCTTTGATCTTCTTGGATCTTGCTCTTGTAATAGGCCCAACTGGAACATGCAATGGATCCTTTGAATGCTTGTTAATTCTCATCATTCCCCCTCTCTTTAAAAGGATTCGTCCTCGAATCGTCACCTACATCAAAAGGAGAAAGATCAGAAACATTAAATGTAGCACTAATGTTATACTCACCTGGAAGATCCAACTTGTATGCATTATCATTGATTCTCTCAAGGACTTGAAATGGACCATCCCCTCTAGGATGTAGCTTAGACTGCCTAAGGGTAGCAAATCCAAAGGAGTTAGTGGATTAAAACCATAAAGAATCTCAAATGGTGAAAAACTAGTAGTAGAATGAACACTCCGATTATATGCAAACTCAATGAATGGCAAACGATCCTCCCAATTTTTCAATTTCTTCTGAATTATAGTATGCAACACCTCAACTTGAATTTGAAGTTCCTTTGTCTCCTCTAGATTACTCCTATAGGCTGGTCGATTAGGAATTGTCACACCTGGCACAAAATCAATTTGATGCTCTATTCCTCTAATAGGTGGCAATCCACTAGGAATATCATTAGGAAACACGTCCTCATATTCCTGCAACAAAGAGATAACAGCACTAGGTAAAGAGTCATCAAGTTCGTTAGTATTAAAACACGCCTCTTTGTACAAGAGTACAAATATAGGCTGGTTTTTATAAAAAGCACTCTTGACATCACTTGCTCTTGTAATAGGCCCAACTGGAACATGCAATGGATCCTTGAATGCTTGTTGATTTTCATCAGTTCCAGTTGGACCTATTACAAAAGCAAGATCCAAGAAGATCAAAGAAGCACTTAATGGGCTGATTCTACCACAGGGCATTCCAAGCTTGGCCCAAAGGAAGATGAAAACGTAATAAATTAATTCGAGCTATTGAGGGCTGATCTGGCTTAATTGGGAGTGATTTATGGCGTGGATTTATGGTTGATTGACTTTTCAACTCTATATCAGTTAATGGAGATTTTTTCCTATTCTGGAGCTACTATTTCAGACCAAATCTACCTGAATTTAGGGCTTTTATTATTTAGAACGTTTTTTAAGGTATTTTCCTTGTTTTTAGGTGCATTTAATGCTTTTTAGGTCAAATTTGATTCCTGATATGGTAAGGTATCAATTAGGAGTTATTTTAGAATATATTTTCTTGTCTGTCAAGTTTTATGGAGCCCTTAAATAGGGCCTAAAGTCTGTATACGTTTTTCATATATTATTGAATAAAAATCAGAAAATGTGAGGCTTTGCTCTTCTTTTGGTTCTTCAAGAACTGTGAACTTATCAGGGATTCTTCCTTGTGGCGTTCAAACTTTATACCTTCGGTTCGTGATTCATTATAATCATTGGGTCAAAGTGTCGTACTTATACCTTTGGTTCGCATTTCGATTATAAACGTTGGGTCAGGGTTTCTATCAAAAATCTTAATTTTAGCTTTCTTAGGCAAGTATTCCAATATTTTTGTTGGGTCTCAAAGTGTGTCGATTGAGGTTCGCATCACGAGAGAAGTCATAAATCACTCAACTCATACTCACTTGTTGAATACATTAAAATCTATCCTAACACAAACTCTTGAAAACTTTGTAAGAAGAGGGTTCATGGCAAGAGAGACTTTGGCAACCTGTATTTTTGAAACACTTTAAACAAAACTCATCACATCATCTTAGTCTGAAACAAAAATAAAAGATTTCATACAAGTAATAAGAAGCATGTGCATAAAGAGAGAAAAGAAACAACACATGAAGAGGAATGTGAGAAGAACATACATTATCATATATATATATATATATATATATATATATATATATATATATATATATCAAAGATAACCACAATGTATGTAAACATGGTCACAAGACCGGTGTACAAGAAAAATAAGCTAAAATAAGCTCCTACAACAACAAGTAGGTAACCACTCCCCCTAACAACATGAAACACAACTCCCCCTTTCAAAGACGTGTATTTCTCCCCTTAACATGTAGAATCTTAATAAGAAACCATATATTCTCCCCCTCTTTGTCATGATTGACAAAGGGTACAGAAAGCTATAAAGCTTCACCTGAGAAACAAGAAGATGATCAAGGGGTAAAAGAAATCCATTTAAATGCATGAATATAGTGAAACAAGATGCTATGGATGAAAAGATAATAGAAAGATGCAAAACATGTGAAAAATAATGCATGCAAAAGGATCTCGATAGATCGAGAAGAAGTCGAGCAGCTATCGAGCAGAAGCCAACCTTGATGGATCGAACAACTATCAAACATCTATCAAGCAGACAATAACTTTCTCGATGGATCAAGAATTTTTCGAGAAGCTATCAAGACAAATTCTTAAAAACTTTGATGGATCAAGATTGCGTTAACTTCTATCGAGAAAGAAAGATCAAGGAGCTGAATAGATAGCTTAGCTGTCGAGAGGTATTGAGAAGCTATTGAGATGTGCAAAAACAGTTTTCAAAGAAGATAAAAACATAGACATGAATGCAATCAAGCATGCTACTCAATCAAAGATCCAATCAACATTTTAAGCTCACAAAAACATCTCTCAACAAGAAAAATAGCTAGCATTTAGATCCAAAACACACACACACACACACACTAAACAAGTCTAACCAATTTTATATCTCAAAAACAAGTCAGGACAGTTTAGTGAGCATACACTATCACATGTATTCCTTGTGATGGTCAAATCACATTATACTTGCACATGTATCAAAAGTAGTAAAGAATATTGCGTGTTGTGTGTGAAAAACATCACAAGGGCTGGAGCACCACCTACTTGTACCTAGCCAATACAGGAAAGGTGGGCCCTTAGTTGAGGGATTCAGAGGATGTGGTTTGGTGGTGTGGAGAAAAGGGGTCCATTTTGAGATTCCTATCGAGGCTTCTATTAGGAAAAATGCCATGTTGGGATGACATTTCACTCAAAAGAGGCAAGCAAAGGTCTTGGACCACTTGATGCATGCCATAGGGGGTAAGTAGAGAGAGCCTCCAATCCTTATCCATTTAGGCAAGACAAAAAGGGGGAAAGGGAGAAACAAAACAAGAAGTTTTGTCCTAGAATGAGGAGTGGTGCAGCAAGCACACTCTAGGCTGAGGTAGTCGCTAGACAACCAATAAGGTAGTGGGTAATCTTGGTGGGATACCCACAAGAAACCAAAAAGCGGTTCGTGAAGCCTTAAGGAAAAAATGGAGAAATTCCATGGAATCAAGCTATATAAAAAAGGGAGAGGTAGCCCTAAGTAGAGGAGGAAGAATCCACGGAGAGGACAAGAAGAAAAACTAAGAGTAATAGAACAAAAAAGAGAGAAAGTGATTAAAAAAGGAAGGGAGAAAACATGACAGAAATAGAGGTGTGCATCAATAGACCATCTTTTCTCTCCCTCTTGACGCTTGAACCCTCTAGGACTCTATAAATTGAATCCAAAACCATTTAGGCCCTTTCCCTAGTACGAATAACTTCAATGGCAGAAACCTATAATAAGGTTATTCGTGTTAGTGTTTGGTTCCCTTCTTGGACTTGTTTCTACTAAATGACTCGACCTAGGATTGGGAGGGTGAACTAACACTATTATGTTTTCCTAGAGTTGTTGCTATTGCCCTGCTGTTGCTTCTTTAAGCTTGTTTGATATTTTTCATTGCTATTTTTTCTACTGCAGTGTTTCATGCCATTAGTTATTCTACTGTAGTATCTTTTGATATATCTTTTGATATATTTTTTGTATTAGCTATTCTGCTGTAGCATCTTTTATTATATTTGTTGTATTAGCTATTCTATTTTATTGTGGCATTTGTCTGCTATGTAGATATTTGATAGGCCAAAAATGTATTGACCCATTGTGATGAATTA
>NC_134024.1:31921554-31926554 GCF_040712315.1 Castanea sativa | reverse complement strand
TGTGAACTTATCAGGGATTCTTCCTTGTGGCGTTCAAATTTTATACCTTTGGTTCGTGATTCTTTATAATCATTGGGTCAAGGCCAATTTATACCTTTGGTTCACGTTTCGATTATAAATGTTGGGTCAGGGTTTCTATCAAAAATTTGAATTTTAGCTTTCTTGGGTAAATATTCCAATATTTTTGTTGGGTCTCAAAGCGTGTCGATTGAGGTTCGCATCAAACTCTAAGTCCGGGTTTGACCCAATACTAGGGGTGATATCATGCATTTTGAAATGAAAGGGGAAAGACTTTCTGTGCACAACAAATATATGCATAGATAAAGATGTAGCAGAAATTAAATCTTACTACCCTAGGTTTGCACATGTGAAGGAAAGTTGTAAATCATGCTTTTGGAAAGTAGTAAAGCTTCAGACATACGAAAATACCTCAAAGCCAGTTTTTGGAAAACCATTTCGAAAACATTTTTTGGAAAATATTTTTGAGTGTAGTAAAAGCAATTTTCAAAAGAAATCCCTGGAGGCTAATGCCAATTTCAATGTTTTTGATAGCCAATGTCCAAAGATTAGGATCTTATCAAAAGCTGTAAAGGCTAAACTTTCTAAGTGTCCCCAGTGAAGTCGCCAATCTGTCGACGCCTCGCGGCTGCTCGACCAACCATCGCAGGGATGCTCGCTTGTTTTCTTCTTTGAATGTGGTTTGTTGAACCTCGAGCGTTTGAATAGAATATGAGTCGATTTTAAGAAAATTACCAAGGGTAAGTGAAGTCGCCACCAATCATTGGGTTATTCTAGGTGTGATTGGTCACCTGACTCTATTTGATTTTATTATCGATCCCAGGCTAAGAGAAAGGTCTTTTTTCCTAATCTAATGTGGATAGGGAAAAAATCTTGATTTTTGAGTTCGGAAGTCTAGTTACGTGTGGGGAAGGTGTTAGGCACCCCACAACGCCTGTCCACAGACAGTATTGGCATTAGCTTTCGGGCCTTTAAGCTAATTGGGCTTTAAGTTTTGGATTCAAAAAGGGTGTGGTCTCGATCGATGTTTTCCAAGTGTGTTTGGAATCTATTGGGTTAATATGAATTTACCCCTTGCAAATTAATTAATTACCCAAGTTAATTAATTAGTCAAATTACATGCAATAGCGTGGTAGCACAAACAAATCACCAAATAACTAAAATGCAATGGAAAATAAATTTGACACACGTGATTTGTGTACAAATGTGAAAAACCACCGAGGCAAAACCCCACTGGGTGAATTTAAGGTCACCACTCCCGAAAATTCACTATTATCAATCACCAGCGGTTACAAGTATAAGGAATTTTACCAAACCCTATGGCCTATCCTAAAATACCAACTTATAGTTGAACCCTTACCCTAATACCCAATTGGACTTGTATTGTAGCGGCAATCTCTCCGTTCAGTACACGAATCCCAGTACGTGACTAACTAATGATGCATGGATCCAATACATGACTAACTCCTTTGTACGAATCCCAGTTGTGACTAACTCCTTGTCATAAAACCCTTGGTGTAAAGACACAGTAGCTTCTCTGAAGAGAATGATGAACTAGGTCACAATATTCTTATATTCTATTTGCATACACTTTTCATATCCTATGCATAATAAGACGACCTTTAAAATAAGCATTATATATATCTAGGGTTGTGAGAAAAGAAACCCTACACAAATATATTACAATATGTGTGTAATTAAATCTGAAGAATCTGATTTCGTAATTCTTGACAAATACTGCTTTTGTCAAGTGTTAGGATATATGCGATTCATGTTAGGAACATATGTCATCATGTATTGGCTAATCCTTTGACAAAACACACTTTACTTGTAATTGGGTAGATCTAGGATGTGTTTAATGCTTTAAGGAACAAGGTTTCAAGTTCAAGTGTTTTAAAGCCATGCAAGTCTGTCCAAGAATCAAGTGAGGAAGTGCTGGTTTTTAAAGCTTGACAGTTAGTATCTATTGAGATTAAAAAGCTGTTTAAGCCCGAAACTCGACAGCTGCTTGACAGATAGGAAATTTATCGAGATTTATGAAAATTAGATTTTTAGTTCTGATTTCATTCCAATCCGTGAGTATGTGTTTGGGCTTTCTTTTCTCACAACCCTAAACATATATAAGGATTATTTTAAGGGCCATCACAGGTTGCACAATTGCACAAGTGTGAAGCAAAGAGTTGTTCATGCAAATTGTGACCGAAAACCTAGTTTGCCTTAGTTCTTCTTTCTCTTGAAGAAGCTACTGTGTTTGTACACCGTGAAATGAACTCCACCAACAATTGTGATGAAACCCGATAACAATGATGGTTTGGATCCCCAAGATCGTGTAGACAAGATTTGTTGAGCCTTGACCCATCATCTAATCAGATGAAAAAACCAAGACTACAATGGATTGAAAACGCCACACCAAGAATTCCTAAGAAACTCAAGAATCAAGGTGATAAGTTTGGTTGTTTGAACGCCACAAGATTAACTTGATAAGTTCAAGAGTTCTTTTAAGAACCAAGAGGAACACAAGACCTCACAAGGAGAATAATTTTTCTGAAAAACCAAAATTAATTTTTAAAATTCGTACTACCCATCTATATACCTGGAACAACCCTCCAAGAATAGGCAAAGTCATAATTACAGCTTTAAAAACAACACAAAAATTAACCTAAACAAGTTCCCACGATTCTTTGGATTCTTGGACTTTTAAAGGCAGTCAAACATAACTAAATGACTAGATTTAATGTATTTTAACACCCTTTAATGGTCAGACCATGCTGGGTGCGAATTTACATGCTAATTAGCCTCTTTAATTGCTTTGATGACATGGACTAAGCCTTGATTATTATCTAAGCCCATCTTGGTCGTTTCAGAATCAGCCTAATTCTCTTGGACTAGCTCATTTAGTGCTTCCTTGAAACGTTTGGCTCTAAGTCTTGTAATTGGGCCACTAGGAAATGACAGCATGATCAACATTTCCACGTGTATGATCAGCATGACCAGTTCCTTGATTTGCATCATTCTCCCCCTCTTGAGAAGGATTTGTCCTCAAATTATCACCTACATCAGAAGGAGAAAAATCAGCAGCATTAATGCACTAACACCATACTCACCTAGTAAGTCAAGCTTGTAGGCATTATCATTGATGCGCTCCACTACTTGAAATGGTCCATCACCCCGTGGTAGGAGTTTTGAACGCCGTTTTTCTGGAAAACGATCCTTCCTGAAGTGCAACTAAACCCAATCTCCTGGTTCAAACACTACCTTCTTGCGTCCCTTGTTGGCTTGATGGACATATTGTTGAGTCCTCCTTTCGATGTTCAACCGTGCCTTTTCATGAATCATCTTTACAAATTCTGCTTTCTTTTTGCCATCTAAGTTCACACGTTCACTCCAAGGTAAAGAAGTTAAATCCAAAGGTGACAATGGGTTAAAACCATAAACAATTTCAAATGGTGAAAACTTTGATGCAGAATGTGATGCGAACCTCAATCGACACACTTTGAGACCCAACAAAAATATTGGAATACTTGCCCAAGAAAGCTAAAATTTAGATTTTTGATAGAAACCCTGACCCTATGTTTATAATCAAAACGCGAACCAAAGGTATAAGTATGACACCTTGACCCAATGATTATAATGACTTACGAACCAAAGGTATAAAGTTTGAACTCCACAAGGAAGAATCCTTGATAAGTTCACAGTTCTTGAAGAACCAAAAGAAGAGCAAAGCTTCACCTTTTCTGATTTTTATTCAATAATATTATATGAAAAACGTTTACAGACTTAAGTGCCTATTTAAGGGCTCCATAAAACTTGACAGACAAGAAAATATATTCTAAAATAACTCCTAATTGATACCTTACCATATCTAGAATCAAATTTGACCTAAAAAGCATTAAATACACCTAAAAACAAGGAATTAAATCACCTAAACCTAAAATAACGTTTTTATATAAAAATACCAAAAATAATAAATTACAATAATTAAACAGTAAATTGTGTCCTACATCAGACCCCTCCACTTGAAACAAACTCGTCCTCGAGTTCATCTTTGAAATCTGAAGTCTTCCGCTCCAAATAAACAAATACTTCGAATGCTTTAATGACTTGATCCGGTTGTGAAATTTGAATCCTTCATAAAGTGTAGCAGAAAATTTCTTCTCATCTACTTTCAATTTATTTGCAACATCAATCAACAGAGGGTTGATAATAAAATTAAAATTTTCTACTCCCAGAAAATCAACATATTGTATAGTCATCTTCAACAAATCAACTAAGACTTGAGGATTGTGAGTTGTGGACTCATCCTCATATTTAACCTCAATTGAATCTATCTACCACCACAAAAACTAAATATCTCCCCCTCTTGGTCCTAGGTAAACCTAAAACAAAATACATAGAAATATCAGTCCAAGGTTCACTAGGTATTGGCAAAGAGGTGTATAAACCATGGGGTTTCAACTTAGACTTAGCCTGTTTACACGTGATACACTTCTCACAGATTCTTTCCACATCACGTTTCATATGAGGCCAAAAAAAAATGATCATGCAAAATTCCTAAAGTCTTAGCTACACCAAAATGGCCCATCAAACCACCACCATGAGCTTCTCTCACAAGCAATTCACGCAAAGAACACTAAGGCACACACAGTTTATTCTCCCAAAACAAAAATCCATCATGCCTATAAAACTTACCAAATGCCACTTTTTCACATGCATTGAACACATCACCAAAATCAGAATCTTATGCATACAAATCCTTAATGTATTCAAAGCCAAACATTTTTGTATCTAAAATGGAAAGTAAAGCATACCTTCGGGACAATGCATCAGCCACCACATTTTTCTTACCTTGCTTCTATCTGATCACATAAGGAAATGTTTCAATGAATTCCACCAAGGCATACATCTCCTTACCATAAGTGGGGTAATTTAGGGCTGCCCACCCAACTTTTCACTTAAATAAGTAACTGGACGGCCTTCTTGCA
>NC_134024.1:31914054-31916554 GCF_040712315.1 Castanea sativa | reverse complement strand
ATCATGGCAATCTCCATCTCCTTATGGTAGTCATCCACGCTCCTATAGCCTTGAGTAAGACTCTGTAATTTCTGATACAAGTACCTATAGTAATGACTAGGAACAAACCGCCTCCTCATGATGGCCTTCATTTCCTTCCAACTCTCAATAGGTCTCTCATGGTTTCTCCTTCTGTTCATCACAAGTTGATCCCACCATATAACAGCATAGTCAGTAAACTTAATGACAGCGAGTTTTACCTTTTTCTCCTCGGAGTAGTTGTGGCACTCAAAGATTAACTCCACCTTCTTCTCCCACTCCAAATATGCTTCTGGATCATTTTTCCCTTGGAATGTTGGTATCTTCATTTTTATGTTTCCTAGGTTCCTGTCAGTCCCATTTTGCCATCTTGGATCTCTTCGGAAACCTCTGCCACGTCTTTCTCCCCTTGGCACAAACCTACCCTCATTGTTCAATGAAGCTTGATCTTCTTCATCTTCAAACTCATGCTCGTGGTAGTCATCAGAATCATTCATGCGAGAATGCCTTTCTTGCCTTCTAGCATTAGGCCCTCTTTGGGGACGCTCCTCACGCAAAGTAGCAATAACAGTGTCTTGCCTATTCATCCGATCCCGAATCTCATTAAACACCACGTTCATGCATTCAAATTGTTGTTGCATCGCCTGCAAAATGATGGACGACTCCTCCCCTCCTTCCCTATTTGATATTTCACACCTGAAAGACATACTTTTGAAATAGCAGAGAATTGTTAGAAATAATTCCTCACAACACTCCCTCACGTGTTTGCACTTAAATTATGTCACTCCCACTCGTGTTTCACTCTTAAATTGGCTTTTTCCCGATAGTATTCTCACACTCTCTTGCCTTTTTCCACTCGTAACTTCACCTTTTCAGTTCTTCATTAAACTAATAAACTTGATCAAGAAATTCAACTTGTAGTGTAAAAACAAATACCAACAGCAAGAAAATATGACAGAAACACTAAATCAAAGGAAGAGGACAAAAAAAAAATGATACTCTGGTCTGAGAGAATTGAAACTACAAAAAAAATTTATTTTCTTTTTTCTTTTTTTCTAATTCTGTTCTGATGTCTCTTTTTTTTTTTTCTTTTTTTTTCTTTTTTTAAGAGCTGGGTGCACGATTTTAACCTAGTGCACTTCAACAAAAACAAAAAAAAATAAGAACAATGAGTGAAGAATACAAAAGGAATAAGATAGGATGATAACCGGAAAAAAATAAATAAATAAAGGGATAGAAAACTGATTTTAGAACCTGTGCTCTGATACCAAATGATGCGAACCTCAATCGACACGCTTTGAGACCCAACAAAAATATTAGAATATTTAATACCAAATGATGCGAACCTCAATCGACACACTTTGAGACCCAACAAAAATATTGGAATACTTGCCCAAGAAAGCTAAAATTCAGATTTTTGATAGAAACCCTGATCCAACGTTTATAATCGAAACACGAACCAAAGGTATAAGTTGACCTTGACCCAATGATTATAAAGAATCACGAACCAAAGGTATAAAGTTTGAACACTACAAGGAAGAATCCTTGACAAGTTTACAGTTCTTGAAGAACCAAAAGAAGAGAAAAGCCTCACCTTTTTTGATTATTATTCAATAATATTATCAAAAACGTTTACAGACTTCAAGCCCTATTTAAGGGCTCCATAAAACTTGACAAACAAGAAAATATATTATAAAATAACTCCTAATTGATACCTTACCAAATCAAGAATCAAATTTGACCTAAAAAGCATTAAATGCACCTAAATACAAGGAAAATATCTAAAAAACGTACTAAATAATAACACCCTAAATAAAAGTTGATTTGGTCTGAAATTAGCAGATCTAAAATAGGAAAAAATCTGCCTTAACTGATATAAAGCTGGAAAGTCAATCAGCCATTAATTCATGCCATAAATCACTCGCAATTAAGCCAGATCAGCCCTAAATAGTTTTAATTAAATTTATTACGTTTTCAGCTTCCTTTGGGCCAAGCTTGGAATGTCTTGCGTTAGAATCAGCCCAAATCTCTTGAATCAGCCCATTAAGTGCTTCTTTGATCTTCTTGGATCTTGCTCTTGTAATAGGCCCAACTGGAACATGCAATGGATTCTTGAATGCTTGTTGATTCTCATCACAAAAGGTGCACTTTTTGAGGTTAGCAAACAATCTTTCTTTCCTTAGAATTTTCAAAACAGATTTCAAATGCATTACATGTTCTTCCAAATTTTTGCTATAAATTAGGATATCATCAAAATACACAACTATAAATCTACCAATAAATGCACGCAAAACATGGTTCATCAAACGCATAAAAGTGCTTGGAGCATTAGTTAAGTCGAAAGGCATCACTAACCACTCATACAAACCATATTTAGTCTTAAAAGCAGTTTTCCATTCATCACCTTCCTTCATCCTAATCTGATGATAACCACTCTTAAGATCAACTTTTGTAAAGACACAAGAACCATGTGAATATCCAG
>NC_134024.1:31819054-31909054 GCF_040712315.1 Castanea sativa | reverse complement strand
CCTGGAACAACCCTCCAAGAATAGGCAAAGTCATAATTACAACTTTAAAAACAGCACAAAAATTAACCTAAACTAGTTTCCACGATTCTTTGGATTCTCGGACTTTTAAAGGCAGTCAAACATAGCTAAATGACTAGATTTAATGTATTTTAACACCCTCTAATGGTCAGACCATGCTGGGTGCGAATTTACATGCTAATTAGCCTCTTTAATTGCTTTGATGACATGGACTAAGCCTTGATTATTATCTGAGCCCATCTTGGTCTTTTCAGAATCAGCCCAATTCTCTTGGACTAGTCCATTTAGTGCTTCCCTGAAACGTTTGGCTCTAAGTCTTGTAATTGGGCCACTAGGAAGTGACAAAGGGTCATGTGCAAATTCAACTCCATTTCCACGTGTATGATCATCATGACCAGCTCCTTGAGTTGCATCACACCGTAGGATTTTGTGACCAAGCAACTTCGTGATCTTCATCGTATGATGAACTGAAGAACTTTGTAGCCAATATCCTTCTCAAGTTGGTGATTAAGTCACGTACTAGAATCCGCGCATCTATTGGTTAGTCATGTATTGGGAGCCGTGCATTAAAAGGATAGATTGTCACTACAGAAAAAGTTCAACTGGGCATTAGGGTAAGGGTTTAACTGTAGGTTGGTATAAGGTACTGGGATTCCTTTACTTGTAACTGCTTATTTGGATAATAGTGAATTCTCGGGAGTGGTGACCTTAAAATCATCCGATGAGGTTTTTTGCCTTGGAGGTTTTCCCCATTCGAAAACAATTCACCTTGTCAACTTTATTTTCCGCTGCATTTTATTTTAGTTGGTGATTTTTTTGTGCTGCCACGTACATTGCATGTTAATTTGATTAATTATTAAACTTGGCTAATTAATCAATTAATTCATCACAAGGGGTCAATACATTCTTGGCAATAGAAAGGATTCTATGATGCGAACCTCAATCGACACGCTTTGAGACCCAACAAAAATATTGGAATATTTACCCAAGAAAACTAAAATTCATATTTATGATAGAAAACCCTGACCCAACGTTTATAATCGAAACGCGAACCACAGGTATAAGTTGACCTTGACCCAATGATTATAAAGAATCACGAACCGAAGGTATAAAGTTTGAACGCCATAAGAAAGAATCCCTGATAAGTTCACAGTTGATGCGAACCTCAATTGACACGCTTTGAGAACCAACAAAAATATTGGAATACTTGCCCAAGAAAGCTAAAATTCAGATTTTTGATAGAGACCCTGACCCAACGTTTATAATCGAAACGCGAACCAAAGGTATAAGTTGACCTTGACCCAATGATTATAAAGAATCACGAACCAAAGGTATAAATTTTGAACGCCACAAGGAAGAATTCCTGATAAGTTCACAGTTCTTGAAGAACCAAAAGAAGAGCAAAGCCTCACCTTTTCTGATTTTTATTCAATAATATCATGAAAAACGTTTACAAACTTCAGGGCCTATTTAAGGGCTCCATAAAACTTGACAGACAAGAAAATATATTCTAAAATAACTCCTAAAAAAACGTACTAAATAATAAAACCCTAAATAAAAGTTGATTTGGTCTGAAATTAGCATATCCAAAATAGAAAAAAATCTGCCTTAACTGATATAGAGCTGGAAAGTCAATCAGCCATTAATTCATGCCATAAATCACTTTCAATTAAGCCAGATCAACCCTAAATAGCTTGAATTAAATTTATTACGCTTTCAGCTTCCTTTGGGCCAAGCTTGGAATGTCCTGCATTAGAATCAGCTAAAATCTCTTGAATCAGCCTATGAAGTGCATCTTTGATCTTCTTGGATCTTGCTCTTGTAATAGGACCAACTGGAACATGCAATGGATCCTTGAATGCTTGTTGATTCTCATCAAGTTATCTTGTCATGATATGCATGAAGATAATCAATTCAATCTTTGTGGTTGGACTCTATTATGGATTTCTGACCACATTTTCCATAGGGCCCTATTATTTCCTTCTCCAAGCTCGAGTTATAGAAGAAGGAATCGAGAAGAAAGTATCAGCAACAACTAGTTTTATTATGGGACAGCTCATGATTACTAGCACTAGTCTGCTGTAGCACTTCTGGTCTCAATGAACGTTGAGAAGGCCTGACTTGCACACAAACCAATCTACGGCATAGCCCTACTAGGATAACAGGCCAGTCCCAACTCCTTGAACCCTTAAATCACAGGCTTGAGTGCAGTAGAACAATCCCTAGCCCATCAACGTGAAAAGGCCCCCACACTTGGTTCAATTTCTGCTGAAAGATTGACCCATGGTTTTTATTATGGACATACGTACTCTCATTTGCCAAAAATCACAATCACTATTTTGTCTTGGCATCTTTTATTTATTATTAGTTGTGCTAGTCATTTTGCTGTAGCCTTTATTACATTTGTTGTACTAGTTGTTCCTGCCGTGGCAATGTTTATTATATTTTTCATATTTGTTGTATCAGTTGTTTTTACTGTGGTATTTTTCATATTCACTATATTAGTTGTTTCTACTGTGGTACCTTTTCTTATTTGTTTTATCAGTTGTTTCTGTTATGGTATTTTTCATATTTGCAATATCAGTTGTTTCTATTGTGGTAGTGATTTAGCTGTGCAAGTGTTGTGTTTGCCACAACACCTGATTTGCTATAGCGTTGTTTACTCTGTTTGTTAGGATATGTGCCCTTAAATCCTATTGTATGATGCTATGTATGACATTATGTATGACTTAATGTTATGATAAATAAAGTTATTTTATTATTATCTAAAATAATAGTAACATGAATATTAGGACATTATCATATAGTCCATGAGATGCATAGTATGTGATTTATGTGATTTAGTCACAGAAGATATAAGTCACAAGTTCTTTGTAAACTCAGAATTTATAGTTTGTAGTCGGTGATGAAATTAGGCATTTCATTTGCGAAGACTATAACGTATCAACTAAGATGATTTGTCTTGATCATGGAAGTGTAGACTTCTAGTTGATATGTTGATATGTTTTAAGAGTTAAAACATATTGAACTGGACCGCTGTGAGATTTATTATTCTCTTAAAGACTGTCAAATGAATAATAAATCTCACGACTTCCATTTGCATGAATTCTTAATTCTGAGAGAATAATGGACCTGATCATGAGGTGTAGGTTACTTTGATATATCAGGAGTGAGATCTAAAGTATCGGTCAAAACCTTAGTATGTTAGGCAGCCACATTTAGTGTTGATGGAACATATATTCTCAAGATGGAATTCATAGTCTCTTGACGGAGATATAAATATTCCCTTAAGATAAGTTTAATGAGTTTGGTTATTCAGAGTGTTAGGCCTAACCACTTTGGTAAGAAGTTACTAAAATATATATATTTATGAAATCCAATTGGATTTCATAAATATATGATGAATGACTTAAAGGATTAAACCAGGCACTCAAGAATAAAGATGTAGTAATTTTCAAAGTGGCAACCTATATTTTATGAGTTTGTGTTACTACGAATATTTTATAAAAGGGTTGCATGTACAATAAAGTCTTGGGATATAATTTATTAATAAGGCCTAGAGTGCAATTATATTTATATAGTGGTATTAAATATAATTAATGGTAACTTTGGACTTGTCAAGAGTTGACGGAAAAGCCCAAGGCCCATTGGAGCTAGTGTTTTATTGGTCCCTTTTGGTCCCACTCCAAGCCACACACTAAAGCCCAATTGGAAAGGCCCAATAGGCCAGTCTAATTAGATAATCAATTAGTTATAAAGAGAGAAACATACAGAATTTTTTATTAGAGAGATATAAGAAATGGTGTGTATGTGAGAATGAGACACACTTTCATTCTCCCTTTGAAAACTGATTGAGAGACCATACTTCTTGGGTGCAAAGTGGAATTGGAGTGAAGATTAAAAGTGTTCCCAAGTACTTCTAATCTTTGTTTTGAATTTCTCCACACCAAGGTACGCTATCTTGTTCTTAAATTCTAAAATTTACACAGTGCACGTTATCAATCATGAATGAAATAGATCCTTATTTGTTGCTTCCGCTATGTGTTTTGTATGAGATACAAAACCAGATTTATCCAACATTGTTTGCATATTGGGAAAAATTGATCTGTGCACAAACTGGACTATAGCGTGGTTTTTCTAGGGTATTAGGCTAGCCCCAGCTCTTCAACCCATAACCCAATGGGCCTAAGCACAGTAGAATAGGCTCAGGCCCATTAGCACAAAAAGCCCCCCCCCCCCCCACACACACACAATGCTTTATTTATTTTTATTTTATATGATTTAAGCAAATTAGAATTAAAGTAGACATAATGAAATAAAATCTACTTTTAGAGAATTAGAGTAGACATAATGAAATACATGTCAGTCAATTCTAGAGTTTTGTTTAAATGACTATTATTTTCTTATAATTTTGTGATAATCATAAGAAATGTATGTAATTTATTTTTAGCTTATTATCAAGTGTCTAATAGTTGTGGATTCCAGTTAGTTCAACTGGTAAAGTCTCAAAATATTTAGGTTTCAAAAATAATTTGATAGGTACCAAAATTGATGACAAAATACAAATTTCATTGATAAGCTAAATACTTTAGTAATTACAATGAGGTGAAGATATTTGAACCATAAATATTTTGAGACTTTATCAGTTGAATTAGCTAGAACTTACAAACTGTTAAACTCTCGATAATAAGCGAAAAGTAAATTACATATGATTATCACAAAATTATAAGAAAATATTAGTCATTTAAACAAATCTCTAGAATTGATTGACGTATATTTCATTATGTCTACTCTAAATCTCTAAAAGTGAATTTTATTTCATTATGTCTACTTTAATTCT
The DNA here is from genome assembly GCF_040712315.1 of Castanea sativa. Lineage (NCBI taxonomy): Eukaryota > Viridiplantae > Streptophyta > Magnoliopsida > Fagales > Fagaceae > Castanea > Castanea sativa. The sequence goes on along the minus strand of NC_134024.1, from coordinate 31,904,196 downwards.
AATTTTCTTAAATCATATTAAAAAAAGCATTCTCCTTAACAAAGCTTCTTCTCTTTGTCCCCACCACCTACAATCATAAAAAGTTTTTCTTTATCATTATTTTCTTCCTTCCTTTCCTTTCAATGGTACCATATTTTCCCATCCATGATCCATCATCATCTTCAACTCCAATTTTCCAAACCCTCCCACCAAAGAAAACTCAAAAATGAAAAAAAAAAAATGAAAAAAAAAGAAAAAGAAAGAAAATCACACACCACGATATATAAGGATCTGTTTTGGAAACAACTTATTTAGCTGAAATTGTAAACTTTTTGCTGAAAATATGTTAAAGTATGCTTGTACCTTGAAAAAGATTTGAAAATGTGCAAAAATGCGGGAAAAAGTGAGGTTGTAAAAAGCTGTACATAAAAGTTAAAAGCTAAAAACTGAGCTTATAAGCTCATGACAAACACACTCTAAGTGTCTGTTTGGGATCCGCTTATTTTACTGAAAGTATCGTAGATAAAGGTAAAAGTTAACTGAAATAGTACAGTGGAATCTATGAATATTATCAAAAAGTGCAATGGTATCCATGAATAATAGCAAAAATAAGATGAATAGTAAAATAAGCTAGCTTTTTAATTTAGAGCCAAACACACACTAAGGGTCTATTTAGGACCCGCTTATTTTGCTGGAACTCAAAACTTTTTGTTAAAAGTACTGTAAATAAAGGTAAAAGTTAGTTGAAATAGTACAGTTAGTACAAAAAATTAAGTTGAACCGTAAAATAAGTTGACAAAAATAATCTTGCCAAACAGACACTAAGGGCCTATTTGGGATCCGCTTATTTTACTGAAACTAAAAACTTTTTGTTGAAAGTACCGTAGATAAAAGTAATTGTTAGTTGAAATAATACAGTGAGACCCATGAATAGTCAGTGTTGTTAAAAGTGCGCTTTAAGCGCACTTAAGCTCAAAGCTCGAAGTCCCAAGACTCTAGCACTTTTTGCCTCAAAAGCTAAGCTCATTCAAAGAAGTACACTTTTTTGCGTTTTTTCAAAAAGCTCAAAGCACGCTTTTTGGAGCTTTTTTATATTTTTCAAAAAAAAAAAAACCAAAACTGAATTACAACTATAGGATCTTGACATTATTGATATAAACTATTGATTTTATATATTTTTAGTGTAAATTACTTATCAAAAATTTTTTTTGAGTATAATTTGTCCTAAAACCCAATCCACAACTTCCTAGATCTTCTCTATTTTTATTTTTTCTCCTTGAAACAGTAACCCACCTAGCTCCTTGGTACCAATTACCATGCTGCAATGTCCTCATATTCTTAGCTCATTCATGAAAAAAAAAACGTATGATATAATATATGTGGTAATTGTTTAGTTACTTTAGTGGTTGATTTTGAACATAGCAAACTAATTCGTCCAGAGTTATAGTCATTAAGTGTTGAAATTATTAAACTAATATTACTAATTAGTCATAGGGCATTATAGATATAGGAGATTTAAAAAAGGATATTACATGGAAGTACTAATATCTAGCAATCAAAAAAAAAAAAATGACTTGACCTGCAATTTTTGTGTTAAAATTATAAAAGTAGGGCATATCTAAAATGTTATATGAATTATGATGATGCAAAGAAAATCAGTAAACTGGTATGGTGACTGTCTTGAAACCCCGAAAAAGAAGGAACAATGATCAAAGGTGACCAGGGTTGCCGGCCCAGATCCTCCGATGTCAAAGTTAGTTTTCTCTCTTAAATTTTGGAGTTCCAACTTTTCAAGAAATGTAAAAACGTACCTTTATCTAGTCTGAATGAGCGTTTATATAGCGTAGCCTGGAAACAGTTATTAGACTTGTAACCTCCCCTACATTTGAGGAGGTTTGAGGGTTCAGGAATAACGTCTACAACCATTTAGAAGTTATATTTTTCTCATATAACTGTCACCGGAAGTTATGCATGTGATAAAGAGTTGTAGTACTAAATCGAGAATTTTCCTAAGTGTCAAGGGCTCGTCCAGGGGTCTTTCTAACGAGCGTACCTTGCTTCCAAGGAAGGTTGTTCCTATATGGACAACCTTCTCATGGACAAGGTTGATGGCTCCCTTGGACGAAACGGAGCGGTTTTGTCAAACTTGACCATATGAAGCTCGTCCAAGCATCTTCCTACATGGACGAGGTTTTTACAACCTTCGCTTTCCTGGCCTTGCCCTGGACGACCTTCATGGACGATATTGGAGTTGTATTTTATCATACCCCATCAGTTGCCCCTTTGTCCAAAAGGTCGTCCAGTGTATTGGAGGACCTACTGCTATTCTCTGGACGCGTGTCTTCATGTGGGTGATCATATGCTACTCCAAGTGTTGCAGTCTTAATGACTGAGTTCTACGGTTCCAGATTGTGCTACGCGTCGCAATTTCATTGACAATTTGTCACGATGATTTAATTTTTCGAGGGAAATGCCACATGGCGTGTCATGGTTGGTCACGTAATTCGAGACTCTATTTTCAATGCCTATAAATAGTGGAATTCCTCTCGTACCCTTTGCATTTCTCAAATTTTCTTCTTTGACATCCCTTATCTTAGCGCCTCGTCTAGAGATTTCCTACGTCCATAGTCTTCCCTCGTCTAGATCTAGGTATTTTCTCCATCCTCGTCCTCAGGTTTTAAGCTTTCTTAAAGAATGTCTGAGGTAGTCCTTTCTTCGTCTAGCAATAGTGTTGATAAAGCCATAGACGAGTATCATGACCCTAGCAGTTTTAGCGGGTCTAGTGATAGTAGTAGCAGTGGTTGCAATAGCAGCAGTGGAGGAAACACTACAGTCGAGTATACGTCTGGTGTCCCTGGGGTTCCCTTAGAGGTACTGCAGGAAGGACTTAGGACGAAGGTTAAGTCCGGGTCTAGGGCTGGCATAAGCGCTCCCTCATCTACTATTCAAGACAAGGAGGAGATAGTTTATAGTTGTGATGTCAGGGTTGCCTTTAAGACGGACGAGAAAAAATTAGGCGTCCTTAAGACTTGGTACCAAATTCCTGAGGACTTAAATCCCAAGGTAACTGTGCGTGGGGAGTGGTGTTGTTAACCCCGTTTTGGCGTTGGCATTTATGAGGCTTACCTCTTGGGGGGTTTGAGGTTGCCCCTTAATGTCTTTGCCAGGGAGTTGCTTTCTAGGTTAGGTTTAGTTATATCCCAGTTCAACCCCAATGCATGGAGATTAATTATCGCTATGCAAGTTTTGTGGAGGGAGGTGTTTGAGGGGATCGTCCTCTTACTGTGGTTGAGTTCCTCTTCTGCTATAAGCCCTCCGAGATTAACCAATCCCTTGGCTTTTATTAGTTCACAGCCAAAGGGAGAGATTATACGTTAATAAAGTCCTTAGTCACCTCAGATAGGAAATGGAAGACGGAGTTTTTCTTCGTCTCTGGTTTTTGGGTTAGACGCCCTATTGAGGTTGACAGGGATCCATTCCCTCCCTACATAGGAAAGTTAGGGAACTTTCGTCCTAAAGGTACATCAGTGGTTGTCACTTTATTATCTGTTATTTATTCATGATTGTAGTCGTCTAAACATTTTTTTTTTTAGGTGCTAGACGGCCCCATTTAAGCAAGTTCTATCTTGAACGAATCCTAAAGGCGCGTCTATATACTGACAGGACTTTTCATTTCTTGGTAAGCCTTCAACGTCTTGCCACTTAGGGGTTAGGTCCAGAGCCATCCGCTAAAGCTATTGCCCACGATCTCATTGTTGGTAGACATAAGTTCTCATTTTCTCTCCTTTTCTCTTTCCTTCTTCTTTTTTTTTTTTTTTGGTGACTGACGTCTTTCTTTTTAGGAATGGCAACGATGAAGGAGAACAAAGGCAAAGAAATGATAGACAAGGCAGCTGGGCAGGGGGTGCAATCCTAACCTCGTCTATCTATTAGTGATAAAAGAAAAAACCTGTTAATAGGAGTTGATTTGGGGAACCTTCCGAGCAGACGTAAGGAGAAAAAGGCTAAGCATAGGTCGTCCAAGCCTCAGGACGCCCAAACTCAGGACGACCAACCCAATCCCTTCCTCCTTCCCTAGGGTCACCCCGTCCAGATTTTGGACGTTGATTCAAAGCCCAAGGGTCCACTGTCGGTGCAAATTCCGTCCACAATTAACGCGCCTACCTCGTCTCAACCTCCTCAACAGGTGCCTCACAACCTTCTTGGAAATGAGGACTTGGCTTGGGAAAGGTTCGAGAAGGTTGTGACGGACGAGGACGTGACGACATGTTATGACATGTCTTTGAAGGACTTTGAGCACTCTAGTGTTCATGACCTTTTTAAGGTATGTACTCATTATATATGAATACCTCGTCCTGTCATTAATAAGCATGTATACATTGTAATAAAATTTTAATTTATGCAGGCAATGTCTAAGTTCATCGCCACGTCTAGGCAGGCAACTGAGCTAGACAAGATGAGGATTCTACTAGAGAAGACGGTTAAAAAGGGGAAGGACGAGTCTAAAAGGTGGGCTGAGGTGGCTGCTAAGGCTAAGGACGACGCAAAGAAGTTGTAAAACCACGTCGAGGAGTTGAAGATTGAAGTCAAAGAGAAGGATACTCATCTTGATCTCCTTCAGAAGAAGAACGACGAGTTAAGTGCCCTTCTTGAAAAAGCTAAGGGAGACGTAGTTGCAGAGTTTAAGGCATCCAAACAATTCACCAATTTATTGGATACCAACTATGCAGCTGGGTTTGAAGATTTCAGGATGGACGCCGTGGGGCTGCTTCAAGCTCCCTCCTCCAAACGAGTTTAGAGAACATCAATATAGAGGACGATGCTACCACACTGCCACCTCAGGACGACCCTAATGCTGATGCCCCTCCTGCTTAAAGATGAGATTTTTATATTTTGCTTATTCAAGTATTTTTCATTTTATTTTTATTTTGGTTTGGTCCATTGTTTTTAGGACCTTTGTTAAGATGTATTTGAGTACATTTCACTCGTCCAGAGTGCTTTGGACAAGTTTATTAACAATTGCCTTTTTAGGCTTACTTTGAAAGGGTTTTTGGACGGTGGTCGTCTACCCTTTTTAAACTTTGATGAATGTTTATTTTTATCCATCGTTGAATGTTATTGTATGGACAAGTCTATCCTCTATTTTCATCATTAATATTATTGGCTTTTAAGTAATCTGTCCACTCTAAGTGTTGGAGGGTCGTCCACGCATTTTTCTTATGGATGACCTACTTATGCATGGGCCTCTTGTTTGCCATTTAAATTTTCTAAGTGTGACTTATCCCAGAAGTGGCAATAATGATTTTGCCAGTCCTTTTCCTCGTCCATAGGCTGGGCGATTGGCATTCGTCTTTCATCAAGACGTTTCTAGTGTCTGACTCATCCTAGAACACTAGAGCGTCTTGGCTAGATGCTCGTTCATGGACTTTTGGCTTTATTGTATGCCCTTTTCTCGTCTATCTGTTTTTCAGACGAGTATGCTTTAGCTTATTTTTCTTTGTTTTATCCTCATTTCGAGGAAAGCTTATGAACGTTACATCCTTGCGTCCAGAAATTTTCATTCCTTTTAGGCTTTTGCCTTTTTGTGGGTACTATTATGGAAATTAGATTTATGTATTAAATACATTGGAAATCCAAACCATATTATTATATAAACATCATCTACAAATATGGCACATGCTTAGAAGCCAATGCCTTAGGAAAACACTTGGGAAAATACTTAAATATACACAACCTCGTCTTTCACAAACTTGTCTGTAGATGGTGCAAAAGTTTAAGAACTAGTGCACTTTTTATTCTTAAAACACACAACAGTAGTAGTAAAAACACAACAGTAAACATGAGAAATAAGCATAGACCGCGGCTGCAACCTCGTCCATATCTGTAACCTCATCCTTGGTAACTTTCGTCCGAGCTCATTACTGATAGTACCTTCTCAGGTGCTCCCCGTTCCAAGGGTGCTCCAACTTCCGTCTGTCTAGAGCTTCCAAGTAGTACGACCCCTGCCTCTTGCAGTTGATTACCCTATAGGGTCCTTCCCAATTGGGTCCTAATTTTCCATGAGCTAGGTTCCTGGTTGCCAAGGACACCCTTTTAAGAACGAGGTACCCAATGTTGAAACACTTGGGTTTTACCATGGCATCATGCTGCCTATCCATAAGATTCTTGTATCTTGCTGTTCTTTACTCCGCATCCATCCTTACCTCATTAATGAGATCGAGGTCAAGACGAAGTTGCTCCTCATTTTCTTTCTCTTGATATTTCATCACTCGATAGTTAGCCATATGAACCTCTGTTGGTATGACTGCTTTACTTCCGTAGGCTAGTTTGAAGGGGGTTTCTCCTGTCGGGGTCCTCACAGTCATCCTGCAAGCCCAAAGAACACCTGGTAACTCGTCGGGCCATACCCCTTTTGCCCCATCGAGCCGAGTTTTGATGATTTTCAGCAGGGATCGGTTCGCTACTTCTGCTTGTCCGTTCGCTTGTGGGTGAGTGGGTGAGAAATAGTGATTATTGATTTCGAACTGTTCACAAAAGTCCCTGAAAGGTGTGTTGTCAAACTGTAGTATGTTATCAGATACTAGTACCCTAGGTGCTCCGAACCTACATAGAATGTTTTTCCAAACAAAGTTCTTAACATTTTACTGAGTAATTTTTGCAAGAGGTTCGGCCTCCACCCACTTGGTAAAGTAGTCAATCCCTACCTCCAAAAATTTCATCTGTCTAGTTCGTTCCTAGGGGAAAAGGACCTAGGACATCCAATCCCCATTGTGCAAAGGGCCACGAGGCCATCATGGGGGTCTGGTACTCCGATAGCTGCCTAGGAACATTACTGAAGCGCTGACACTGGTCACATACCTTGACATAAGCCTTAGCATTTGCTTGAATTGTTGGCCAATAGTAGCCTACACGGACGACCTTATGGATTAGCGACCTTGCTCCCGAGTGATTCCCATATGCTCTTTCATGGACCTCTCTCAACACATAGTTTGACTCATCTTGAGCCAGGCACCTTAGGTAGGGTTAAGAAAAGCCTCGCTTGTATAGTACTTCATTTATGAGGACATGCTTGGTAGCCCTGGCCCTCAACTTTCTAGTCTTGTCCTTGTCTTCTGGAAGCCTTCCATCCTCAAGATAGATTACAATTAACTCATCCAATTTTCTCCTCCTCATATTTGCTGTATATCTGGAAGGTCTATGCTTGGCATGTATTGGATTCTGTCATATTCATCCATAACTCCTCCTTCCAAAGTCGCTCTCGCCAAGGCATCTACTTCCATGTTTTCCTCCCTCAGGAGTTGAACAAAACTGACTTCTTTAAATTTCTGGACGAGCCGCTTCACTTTGTTGAGGTATTTCTTCATTCAATCTTCCTTAGCTTCACACATTCCATTTACTTGATTGATAACTAGCTGAGAGTCTCCCTTGACTATTATTGACTCCGCCCCTAAAGACTTAGCCAATTCCAGCCCTTTGAGTAGAGTTTCATACTCAGCTTCATTGTTGGTGGTTTGGTACTATAGACGGGTTGTGTATTCCAACTTATCACCCTCTGGGGACTTCAGTATGACTCCAATCCCTTCTGCGTCTAGTGTGGAAATCCGTCTACATTAATAACCCACCTTTCAACTCCTTCTTTGTCCAGCTCGCCTTGGCTTGGGGTGAACTTTGCAATGAAATCTGCCAACGCTTGTGCCTTTATCGCATTCCTTGGCTGGTACCTGCCATCAAATTCACTTAGTTCCACTACCCATTGGATTAGTCATTCGGCGGCTTCCAACTTGTTCATTGCCTTCTTTAGGGGATGATCCGTTAGGATGTTGATAACATAAGCTTGAAAATAATGCCTCAACTTTCTAGAAGCCGTGATTAAGGCAAAGGCTAGCTTTTCCATCATCAGATATCATCCTTCCATTCCTCTTAGTGCCCGGCTCGCATAGTAAACAGATTTCTGAACCCGTCCTTCTTCTCTAACCAATGCCGAGCTCACAGAGTGCAGGGACACTGCCAAATACAAATACAATTCTTCACCAGGTACGGACGGGCTCAGCAACGGTGTTGTTGTGAGGTAAGCCTTCAAATCTTGGAAGGCTTTCTGACACTCATCTGTCCACTCAAATGCCTTTCTAAGGACTTTAAAGAATGGCAAACATTTGTCAGTAGCTTTCGAAACAAACCTGTTAAGGGCGGCAACTCGTCTAGTAAGAGACTCGACTTCTTTAATGTTCTTCGGTGGTTCCATATTTAGTATCGCCTGGATTTTGTCTAGATTCGCCTCAATTCCTCTATGCGAGACCATAAACCCCAAAAACTTCCCTAACGAGACTCCAAAAGCACACTTGCTTGGATTTAATTTCATGTTATACCGCCGAAGTGTGTCAAAAGTTTCTTGAAGATCGTCCAGATACTTCTCCTTGTCCAAACTCTTTACTAGCATATCATCTACGTAAACCTCCACATTTCGTCCAATTTGAGGATGAAACGTATGGTTATCCAATCTTTGGTAAGTCGCCCCCGCGTTCTTTAAACCCAAAGGCATTACCTTGTAGCAAAATAACCCTTGACTAGTAATGAAGGAAGTATTCTCTTGATCTGTCTCGTTTTTCTTTATTTGGTTGTAGCCTAAGAAGGCGTCCATGAAACTCAGCAGTTTGTGACCTGCCGTCAAGTCCACCAGTTGGTCAATGCGTGGCAATGGATAACTATCCTTGGGGCAAGCCTTATTTAAGTTAGTAAAGTCCACGCACATCCACCACTTGTCGTTAGCCTTCTTTATCATGACTACATTCGCCAACCAGTCTGGATAATAGACTTCTTGGATGAACTCCGCGGTAATTAACTTATGAACTTCTTCTTTGATGGCGTTGTCTCGCTCAGGAGCAAAAACCCTCTTCTTCTAACGCACAGGTTTGGAGTAAGGATATACGTTCAAACGATGGGTAATGACACTTGGGTCAATACCCGGCATGTCTTCATGACTCCACCCGAAGACATCAAGGCTTTTCTTCAAAAACTGGACCAGAATATTCTTTGTCTCCCTTTCCATACTCGCCCTAATTCTAGTGAACTTCTTGGGTATGCTCTAGTCCAAAGGGACATCTTCTAATGCCTCAGTAGGTTTTGCTATGATCCTTCTCTCGTAGATGTTCATTGTCTACACTTGCTCATCCATTGCCAACATGGCTAAGTAGCACTTTCTAGCGGCAAACTGATCTCTTTGTACCTGACTCACTCCATGCTCGGTCGGGAATTTGACGGAAAAATGGTAGGTAGAGGTTACCACCTTCCAACTATTCAAAGTCGGCCTTCCAATAATAGCATTATATGATGACGAACAATCAACAATAAGGAAGTTTACCTCTTTGGTTATCTGCTATGGGTACGCTCCAACCACCATAGGTAATGTAATGGTGCCCACAGGCTGCACCTTCATTCCTCAAAATCCCACCAATGGTGAATTCACTGGTCGGAGTTGATCTCGTCTTAGCCTCATTTGTTGGAAGGCGAGGTAATACAGAATGTCCGCCAAGCTGCCATTGTCTACCAACACCCTCCTGGTCGTATAATTGGCAATAAGTAGGGTAATGACAATTGCGTCGTCGTGTGGGTTGTGAACTCTTTCAGCATCCTCGTCTGTGAACGTGATGGCTTGCTCGTCCGCTTCCCACGTCCTGGGAGATCGTTCAGACAGCTAGATGTTTTTCACCACCTTCAGGTATGTCTTCCTTGATTTGGATGACTGAGCTGCTGAGGTTCCCCCTATAATAACTCTTATTTCTCCAAGTGAGGTTCGTGATGACTCTTCCACCTTGGCCTTCAACTTCTCGTCTTTGTGGTCTCGTCCAAGGAAATTCCTTAACTTCCCTTGCCTAATAAGATTCTCTATCTGCTGCTTTAAATTAAAGCACTCGTCCGTGTTGTGCCCATGGTCTCTGTGAAAGCGGCAATACTTGTTCCTATTGCGCTTGTTATGATCTCCTTTTATTTTCTCTGGCCACTTCAAGGACAGATTGTCCTTGATTTGCATAAGCACTTGCTCTAGGGGCGTATTTAGGGGAGTGTATTGCTGATTTCTCGCTGAGGAACTCGCCTTCTTACTATCTTTTTTCTCTTTTGCCCGAGCCTTCTTTGAACGAGGACCCTAATCTGGACGACGCGGGTGACCCACTTCCGAATGCTCTTCTCTCTTCCTCTTCTTGGCTATAATCGCGTCTTCAGCATTCATGAAATTCTGGGCCGAATAGATGAGCTCGGCCATAGTCTGTGATTCTTGCTCGTAGAGCTCATGAATGAACAAGTCAGAGTTGACCCCATTATGGAAGGCGGCCAATAACAACTTGTTGTCCATTTCATCCATCGTCAAGGCTTCTCTATTGAACCGGGTAATGAAAGACCGCAAACTCTCATTTTCCCCTTGTTTTATAGTTAGCAAACTAGAAGAGGAACGCTTGTGGCGTTGCCCTCCAATAAAATCATTGACGAACAACTTACTCAACTCCTCAAATGAGCCCACAAAGTTTGGGGGTATTTTGCTGAACCACACCCGCGCTGGTCCCTTAAGTGTGGTAGGGAATGCTCTGCACATAATCTCGTCTAGAACTCCTTGAAGGTGCATGGTGGTCTTGAAGGTAGTGATGTGATCACACGGGTCACGATTTTCATCATATGAATCTAAGGAAGGCATTTTGAACTTCGGGGGTAGGGGATGACTATTGATGGAAGCCGTGAAAGGGGAGTCCGTTCGGTGAACTAAGTCATCCACGGGGTTCGTCCGTCTCATATTCTCCTTCATTTCATCCATAGATTTTCTCATCTGGTCCATCTCCCTCTCCAAGTGTGGCACTCTTCTTAAAGCAATATCCTTTGACTGATTCTCGAACTCAACGTTTTCTCCTCTATCCTCTTGACTCTAGGCTTGCCCTTCCACATGCCTTTCATGGTGTTGCCTCCTTAAATTGATCTCCCTATTCAACTCTTGGTTCTGACGGATTAATTCCGCCATAGCGGCGGCCATGGACTATATATGTTGAACGGTAGGCAATTGCATGGCAAGCGCTGACTAATGATCGCGGAGGGGATTTCTAGAAGCATCCCTACTCTCCTGGTGGCCTAGGCTGATAGCTCTTGATCTTGTTCGAACCATTCAGTCTTTTGTCTGGGAAAGGCGAATCTCTGAAAACCAATAATCGAGCGAAAAGAGCACGAAATCCCCACAGACGGCGCCAACTGATGATGCAAAGAAAATCAGTAGACTGGATACTCTGAATTTTAAAGGTGTGGTGACTGTCTTAAAAGCCTGAAAAAGAAGGAACAATGATCAAAGGTGACCTGGGTTGCCAGCCCAGAACCCTCCAATGGCAAAGTTTGTTTTCTCTCTTAAATTTTGGAGTTCCAACTTTTCAAGAAATGTAAAAACGTGCATTTGTCTGGTCTGGATGAGTATTTATATAGCGTATCCTAGAAATGGTTATTAGACTTGTAACCTCCCGTAAATTTAAGGAGGTTTGAGGGTTCAGGAATAACTTCCACAACTGTTTAGGAGTTACATTTTTCTCATATAACTGTCATCAGAAGTTATGCATGTGATAAGGATTTGTAGTACTAAATCGGGAATTTTCCTAAGTGTCAAGGGCTCATCCAGGGGTCTTTCTGACGAGCGTACCTCGCTTCCAAGAAAGGTCGTTCCTATATGGACGACCTTCTCACGAACGAGGTTGATGGCTCCCTTGGATGAGACGGAGCGGTTTTGTCAAACTTGACCATGCGAAGCTCGTCCAAGCATCTTCCTGCTTGGATGAGCTTTTTACGGACAAGGTTTTTACAACCTTCGCTTTCCTGGCCTTGCCCTGGACGACCTTCATGGACGATATTGGAGTTGTATTTTATCATACCCCATCAAATTATATAAAAAGTTTTATTTCAATTTATATGATAATTTGATTGTTGCATTTCTCATTAATAATAATTTTAAATTTTTTTAAAAATGTGTGCTTCACTTCAATCAGGTGCGCACTTGCACTTTACGCCTAGGGTCCAAGAGCCCTTTGTGCTTAAGTGCACCCCTTGCTTTTACTAGCACTGTGAATAGTACCAAAAAGTGTAGTGAGATCTATGAATAATACCAAAAATAAGCTGAATAGTAAAATGAATTGACAAAAAATAAGTTAGCCAAACAGACATAAAGTGTGTGTTTGGCATGATGAAATTTTGCCGGCTTATTTTATTATTCAGCTTATTTTTGCTATTATTTATTGGGCCCATTGCACTTTTTGGTACTATTCATAGGTGTCATTGTACTATTTCAGCTAACTTTTACCTTTATCTACAGTACTTTTAGTAAAAAATTTCAGTTCCAACAAAACAAGTGGATCCCAAGCAGACTTTAAGAGTTTATTTAGGAACAACTTATTTATTCGAAATTGAAAACTTTTTACTAAAAGCATTCTTATCAAGCATTTTAAAAATTTTAGCATTTACCATCTCAAAATCTATATTTATAACATATACCACACCACTTTACAAGATCACGTACATCAAAACTTTTATTTTTTTAACAAATCATTTAAATATTTTTTCTTTATTATTTTTTATTCATTTTTTTTATTTCTCACTCTCCCTCTGTCTCTCTCTCCCACTGTATTTCCATCTTTCTCAACTCGGTGAAGCTTCTCCCCCCCTCTGATATTTGCTCTCAAAACCTCCATGGCCTGAGCTTTTCAAGCTTATCATCAATAAACCACGGCCACGGCCACAGCCATAGCCATAGCCATAGCCACAGCCACCACCACCAACCACAACCTCAACCCCTAACCACCAAAAAAAAAACCCACAGCACCAACCTTCAAGCTTCTCCCTCTCTGTGATATTTGCTCTCAAAACCTCCATGGCCTGAGCTTTTCAAGCTTATCATCAATAAACCACAACCATAGCCACAGCCACCACCACCAACCACAACCTCAACCCTCAACCACCCAAAAAAAAAAAAAAAAACCCACGGCACAAACCTTCAAGCTTTTCCCTCTCTGTGATATTCGCTCTCAAAACCTCCATGGCCTAAGCTTTTCAAGCTCATCACTGATAAACCACGGCCACAGCCACAGCCACCACAGCCAACCACAACCTTAACCCCCAACCACCACAAAAAAAAAAAAAACCCACGGCACAAACCGCAGCGAAACCCACCACAAAACCGCCACAAAACCCACCATTTCAAGCAACCCCGATCCTCACCTCAACCCCGATCTTCAACCCACAGCCTCAACCAACTCAACCCACGATCTCAACCAACCCCAACCACCGTCGGACCCTACATCGTTGGACCCAGACCCACTTGCAGTCATCAAGACCCATCAGACCCATTAGAGAGAGAATTTGAGAAAGAGAGATGAGAGAGAACGAGAATGAGAGAGTGAGAGTGAGATTGACAATTAGTCTGAAGAGAGAGAAAAAAATATTAAAAAAGATAGAAGCTTGCTACAGTGCGGTCTCAAAAATGAGAGCGCACTGTAGTAGTATTGTAAATTTTTACAATATACCAGTTTTAATGGGTGCGTGTTTTGGGGTTCAATTGCTAAAAAATAAGATTTATAGCATTTAGGAGACTTGATAAGAATGCTCTAAAAGTAATATAGATAAAGCTAAAAGGTAACTGAAATAATAGAGTAGAGTTCATAAATAGTATTAAAAAGTGCAATAAGACCTATAACTTATAGCAAAAATAAGCTAAATAGTAGCAAAGTTTACAAAAAAAAAAAAAACTAGTTTATTTTTTTTAGCTACTGAAAGATGCAACCTAAGTGGTCTAGAAAAGTCCAGGAAGAAAAAGACAACACGTGTCGAGAGATCCAAGGCCCCCAGCTTCCCCACTACACTCTCTCTCACTCTCACCCAATCAAAAAATAAAGGAAAGCGAAAAGTTAAAAAATAAAAATAAAAAGAAAGAGACAAAGGAATCAAGAGTCGGCGCCTATGTCCCCGCCGACCATTCACCACGTCCTTTTCCACCACCATTACCATCTTCCACCTACCTTATATATAAAACCCTAACTCTCTATCTCCCTCTGTTTTTTTTTTTGTTCTTTCTTTATTTTTCGCTCTTATTATTTCTTCTTTTTATTTTTACTTTTCTCATTATTATTATCGGTTTCTTCCGGTATATTTTTTTACCCAATCGGAAGATCCCCATTTTTATCTCTTCGTCTTCTCTAGGGTTTCCAATTTTCTTTCTATGTTTCTTTGATTTTTTTTTTAAATTTAAAAAATTTGAAATTATGAGGCCTGGCTTAGTTCAACAATCTGTGGTTGAACCAAATTGTGATGGCGATAAGGAGAAGAAGAAGAAGCGCCGATCTAATCGCCGATCCAAACAATCCACTCCTCCTCCTCCTACTTCAGGTTTCTGTTTTTTCATGGCTTTTTGGTGAATTTTAATTTATCACTGTTACCAAGAACAAAGGATTGGATTCACTTTCGATTAAGATTATTTTTTTAATTGCTGGGTTTTTGTGATAATTGTGTTAGGTAGACAGAGCAAGATTTAGTTCATATACAAAACACAAAATATCTATAGGCTTGAGCAAGATTAGATCAATTTACATTTGGAATAGTGTAAATCTTTATTGTTATGGCTTGAGCATAAGTTAAAAAAATAAAATAAAAAAGCCATCAAGACATAGGACCCTTTCTTAAAAGAAGAGTCCTTTGGACGCGCCTATAGCCTGTAAAACCTACAGGAAACTAACCCCATCAGTCAGAACCAAGGGAATTCACTTAGGTTTAAGATTTCACCGAGTTTAATGTCGAAGATTTCTAACATGCTTTATTTGATTAAGATGTATATGTATATATTTTTTTTTGGGTGAAAACTAAAGACACCCAGTGGGTTTCGAACCTGGACTTCACCCTCCATTCCATTAATATGGCAGGAGGAAGTTCCGGTTTAGTTATAGCTGGATTGGCTTGAATGTCTGTAGCTCAACTGAAGTTTCTTTATCTGTGCTATATATATATATATATATATATATATATATATATATATCCAGGCCTAATTATTAATTATATTTGATCCTAGTTCTATAGCGCAATAGTAATCAAGACAGTTGATCATAATGTTAGCTGGTGTTTATAAAGCTTTAAAACATGTTCATGTCCGTGTGTCAAATTGTTGTCAGCCTAAGACATACATACTTCTACCTTATGTCACCTCCTACAACCTTATCTGAGGCTCAAAGCTCCAAGTGGGGGGGGGCCCCCCCCCCCCCCCCCCTTCTCTTTTTCGTTTCATCTAAATGATGGCTGTGGCTGTTCAGGGTTTTGGCTTTGTCCCCTATGTGAGGCTAAGTACACAATATCAAACTTTCAAACTGACTATTTTTTTTACCCTTCTTTTTTCTTATTCAGTAAATGGACTACATGGGGAAGCACCAGAGTGTTTGGGAGATGTTAGAACATGTAATCATGTAACTGCATCTCTGAGTAGTTCTTCAACAAAGCAGCATGTATTGGACATGCGTCCTCCAATGGATCATGGATGGGACATGCATCCTCCAAATGAGCACGCATTGGACTTGTGTCCTTCAATTGAGCATGAATTAACCCGAGCATCAGACGTTGGTTTCTCTTCTATGCCAACAATGCATATCTGTGAAAAAGCGAACCCCATGGAGGAGCAAAACATACCAAATCAGCATGTATCTGATTTTGGTCACAGAGTCATGTCACAATCTTGTCCTGAACCAGTTTTTTACAGAGGATCACCTGGGACATCTAAAAACAACTACATGTTTCCTTCCCCTCATATTGAGGGTTCTCAGAAAAAATATTTTGATCCACACTGGTCCATGGAGGCTGTCAATGAGGCATTAAAGGTCAGTTTGAAAATGGGTCTTGATGTGTAATATCTGTTGGAACATTTGCGGTAGTGTTTCTTGAGAATGGAAAATTGTTGACTCATTTGTTATCTTCGTCTTATGTCTCAGAAAGGTGATGCGTTTAAAGTTTTGTTTCGTGTCAATGCTCACAATAGACTTGAGGTTTGTTACATTTTTTTTAAATATAAGTTACAATTTTGATGTTTCTCTATGCTCCTCATTTATAAATTCCTTAGTAAATAATGCAAATACCTTGTTCTTTTGCTGGTAGGCTTATTGCAAAATTGATGGGGTACCAACGGATGTTCTCATTAGTGGAATTGCTGCCCAAAATAGAGCTGTACGTTTGGATTTGGTTTATTTTGCATATCTTTGATTGCCTCAAGAAAAAAAGTAATTGGTGATAACTTAGATCTGCCTTTATCTGTTATGGTACATTGTCTTATAATGAAAACAAGCATATATTGACTTTTTGTGCCCTTTTTACAAGGCAACTTTATTGCATGTATCTGCTGTTAGGATTCAGATAATTCATCAATAAGTGTTAACAGTGGGATTTATTCTTCTATATGTCAATATTTTTTTTGCTATGGAATGAGGCTTAAAACTGCTCTGGTTTCCATTATTTTTATTTCTATTTTTATTTTTTTATAAATAATAATGCAGGTGGAAGGAGACATTGTAGTGCTCAAGGTTGATCCTTCGTCATTATGGACCAGGATGAAAGGGTCAACCGGGATGTCTAACAATCCTGCACCAGTGGAAGATTGTAACATTCTCCTGGAAGATGGTGAAATTGCTAGTGATAGCTCTAAAGGTAAAAGTAAGGTAGATGTGGATTACGAGTGTGCCCGTTATAGAAGTTGCCCCTACCCTGAGAAGGGGTCTTGTTATGGGGAAGGTACTTTTGTGGGTGAAACTGTTCATTTAGAACCGACTGGACCTGCTAGTTGTAATCTTGTTCACCCTGCTGCTTCAGATTCTTCGCATGTAGGTTCTTTTAATGGGCAGAGTGAAGTTGTAAAAGCAGTGAGCAGGATTTGTTCTTTGATTAGCACATTCCCTTCAAAACGACCAACTGGCAGAATTGTTTCCATAATTGAGAGGTCTCCTCGACGAGATGCTATTGTTGGCCATCTTAATGTTAAGAACTGGTTATCTTACCGTGAATTCTGCAGAAAGGAGAGAAAGAACAAAAGTTCATTGACATTGTCTGACAGTGAGTACATCCACCTGACACCAACTGACCCCAAACTTCCCAAAATGATAGTCTTTGTGAAGGGCTTGCCAGATTGCATCAAGAAAAGATTGGAGAAGGGTGATTCAACAGTTGAAATGGAGCTGGTAGCTGCACGAATTGATGAATGGGATGAAGAAAGTTCTGTTCCGCTAGCCCATGTCTTGCATATTTTTGGACGGGGCAGTGAAGTAGAGGCACAGATCAATGCAATTTTATTTGAAAATGCAATCCGATCATCTGAATTTTCTCCTGAATTACTATCTAGCGTTCCAAATATTCCTTGGGAGGTGCCACCTGAGGAAGTTCAAAGTAGAAGAGATCTTCGAAATTTGTGCATATTTACTATTGACCCTTCCATTGCTATTGAACTGGATGATGCTCTCTCTATTGAAAAATTGTCCAATGGCAATTTCAGAGTAGGAGTCCACATTGCGGATGTGTCATATTTTATTTTACCTGGCACAGCCATAGACATAGAAGCACAGGTTCGATCAACAAGTGTCTATCTGTCACAATGCAAATTACCAATGTTGCCCCCAATGTTTTCAGAGAATCTATGTTCTCTTAACCCTGGAGTAGATAGACTTGCATTTTCTATTTTCGTGGACATCAACTATGTTGGGGATGTTGTTGACCGTTGGATTGGCCGCTCTGTGATACAATCTTGTTGCAAGCTTTCATACAAACAGGCTCAGGACATTATTGATGGAATAAGTAATGTGGATAGTTCTAATATCACTGAAAATGGGAATCCCCAGTTGTATGGCCATTTCAAGTGGCCTGACGTTGTTAGATCTGTTATAAGCCTTCATGAAATCTCCAAAATTTTGAAGGAGAAGAGATTTAGTGATGGAGCTTTACGTCTGGAGAGCTCCAAAGTTGTTTATCTATTTGATGATCATGGTATACCATATGATAGCATGCTTTGTGGACAGAAGGAGTCAAACTTTTTGGTTGAGGAGTTTATGCTTTTGGCAAATAGGACAGCTGCAGAAATCATATCTAGAGCTTTTCCTGATAGTGCATTACTGCGGAGGCATCCTGAACCAAATACGCGGAAGCTTAGAGAGTTTGAAGCATTTTGTTGCAAACATGGTTTGGAATTGGACACTTCTTCTTCTGGTCAGTTTAATCAGTCACTGGAACAAATCAGGGAAAAGCTCAAGGATGATACTGTGCTGTTTGACATTCTGATCTCCTATGCTTCAAGACCAATGCAAGTGGCTACTTACTTTTGTAGTGGAGATCAGAAAGACTGTGAAAATGATTGGGGTCATTATGCACTGGCTGTTCCTCACTACACTCATTTTACTTCACCACTGCGTCGGTATCCTGATATTATAGTGCACCGGACACTGGCTGCAGCCATAGAGGCTGAGGAGTTGTACTTGAAGTATCGAGGATCATTGCCAAAAGTTAGCAGGGGTGAGAAAGTGGCAAGAAGATGTTTCACTTGTATTCATTTTGATAGAGATGCTGCAGAATCCCTGGAAGGTAAGAAAGCACTGTCAGCTGCAGCAGTAATGCATGGAGTTCCCTGCTCTGAATCACTTGCAGATGTTGCTGCTTATTGCAATGAAAGAAAGCAGGCTAGCGGGCATGTGAAGGATGCCTGTGACAAGCTCTACATGTGGGTCCTGCTAAAGAAAAAAGAGGTATTTTTATTTTTCCTTCAGCGCAATTTTAATTTGCAGTCCTCTTTCATTAACCTTTAAAAACAAATTATTACCACTAGCGGATTGTGATTGTGGAAAGATACTAGTGCATCATTAGGTGCTACATTGTCCAACATTAAATGCTGCATTTACTTTGGGATTTGTTATCTATGTCTGCTTTTGTCATACCTCCTGCCACCATACTCTGTATATTACATATTCATATCATATACTTTCATCATGATTTTTGTTATCCTTAACTTGAATTCCAGTGTGTGTGTGTGTGTGTATATCCTTATTATTTGGCAGGAATGCTACAACCAAGTACCCTCACTATGTGAAATGTGTTTGCCCTCATTCTCTTCATGAATAGACTTGATAGATTAATATTTCAAAGCATTGTACTGTAACTACTGTTTCAATCTTACAGAGTGCATTCTTAATTAGAAGCTTAATGTAAAATCTAAGGAGCACAGACACTGACATGACACGAGACAAGGCAACACTGCAATTCTTAAAAAACTAGGACATGACAATGTAGGGACATGGTAACTAATTAATTATTTTTAGGTATTTTAGGGCATAATTTATTAGTAGCAATCACATTTTTATTAATTTTATCTACAAATAATTCAACTTCAAACATATATAAAAAATGCAACTAAATGATTATTTTTGACAATAAAATATTGTATTTTTAACAGTAAATTGACCATAATGTACTAATAAATAATAATTTTAACAGAAGATTTATATTTTATAACAATTAATAATAAAAAATGAATAAAATCCAAAAACTTAACCAGACTATAATTTATCGGTAACTAACAATCTTAAGTATTTAACCAAAAAAGAAATTACAATTTAAAACCCCTTCTCTTGATAGATACAAGAGAACAGAACTCTCTAGAAACAAAAACAAAAATAAGATAAAAGCAGCATTTGGATAGCGTTTCAGTTTTGGCGTTTGCATTTTCAGCTTTTTTTTTTTACTGAGAAGCCCTCCATCACGTCTGTCAGTGGGTCCCGTGCACTGTTCACGGGACCCACAAACATCTTTTTTCCCCAAAACTTTAATTAAAAATGGGTCTCACGGCACTATTCGCACATTTAAAAATTATTTTGCTACAGTGTTTTCATTTTTCAGTTTTCAGCAAAATAAACGGTATTCAAATGCACCCAAAATATATATACTCCCTCCGTCTCACTTAGTTTGTCCTATATTCCATTTTGTGATGTCTTAAAATATTGTCCTGTTTCTAATAATAAAAATCATTAATTTACTAATGTTCCTATTATACCCTTATTTAATTTTCAAAACTACTCCATTTGAAAAGAAAATCAACAATTTTATTTAAGGGTAGTTTTGGAAACTAATACATTTTTAAAAGTTAGACAAGACAATAAATGATGTTTCCTTAAAAAGTTTGACTTTTCAAACAGGACAAACTAAATAGGATGGAGGGAGTATTTTTTTTATAAAAAAGTCAAAAACATTAGAGTAGAGAACAGGGCCAGGTGGGCGAGACCGCAAGAGAGACGTAAAGTTGATGGTGAGGAGTGATCCGCAACAACTTTGAGAAATCTGATGGAGGTGCAATGGTCCTTTTGGGTCACCGATCTGACACTGAGGATGGCCGACAAGGTGCGATGCTGCTGTTTGGTTGATCTGGCAGTGAGAAAGCCAAGGATGGCACAACACAGAGAGAGTGTGTGATAGAGAACTGGGGAGCTGTTTGAGAGTGTGAAAGAGAGGGAAGTTTGTTTTGAAAAGTTTTGTTCTACAGATCAATGATTGTTATCATGGTAGACTGGTAGGGAAGAAAATCATTGATTTTTTAGTTAATTATTTTTTTAATTGTCAGCCGTGTTGAGAGCGGGCCGCAACCATGTCGAGCCCGTGTGCCAATTAAAAAATAATTTTTTTGGTCGGACACACCACAGGGGCGGGCATGTAAGCAGCCATGTCTGAGGCATGTCCATGTCTGACACACACACACAACCATTTTCGTCGTGTCCATGCATCCTAGTATAAAATAACCGGTAAAATTTTATCAGTCTGATTGAGCCAAATACTTTGAATTTGAGTTGGTATTATGGTTGTTTAGGCATTGCTCTCTTTGTTGTGTTCATCCTGAGTGTTTCAGTGTTTGGATTGTGCTTCATGTTTGGCCTACCTATTGTCCTACTGCAGATTTTATTTTCAGAAGCAAGAGTATTGGGTCTTGGGCCAAGATTCATGTCCATTTATATTCAAAAGCTAGCTGTAAGTTGTTTCTGACTTCTATCTTCCTTAATTAACCCCCCCCCCCTCTCTCCCCCTTTTTTTTTCCCATTTGTTTTTCTCTATGCTGCCCTTAATTTTTATCCCGTCATTCTATCAGATTGAGCGCCGGATATATTATGATGAAGTAGAAGGCTTGACAGTAGAATGGCTCGAGACTACTTCCACATTGGTGCTTAGTTTAGCTAACAAACGCTCTTCTAGGAGAGGTGGCCCTGGTAAATGGAGGGCACTTGAAGACATTGCATTTGTTGTAAGTCCGTGTGATGTGAAAATTGAACTGGGGGTGTTTGGAGGGAGTTCTAGTGAACAGGTAGGTGATACTGGTGTTGCTGCTCAGGCTTCAGATCCCATTTGCAAATCTGTCATTTCAAATACTGAAGTTGATCCTGGAGTTTTCCCCCTCACAGTGCATCTCCTTTCAACCATTCCTGTAGTACTTCATGCAGTAGGTGGGGATGATGGTCCCCTTGATATTGGGGCAAGGCTTTACCTGAGCTCATATCTAAGGTAACTTGGGTGTCTGGTAGTGTCAAACTACTGCAACTGAAGGAGACTTTGTGAGATGAAGATAACAGAGCTTTGTATGGAATGGGCAAGCTCTGTTGTAGATATGAATTAGTGTATAGTTCAAAAGAGTTTTAGAAGAGAGAAAAATTTGTGGTTTAAGTCTGGTGATGCTCTATGAATCTATGATGCTAAAATGGTGGCGTAGCTGTAGATAATGGTGGAGGTTTCGTTGTGGCTTTAGCATAAGTGATTTTTCTGTTTTTTTAACAGATGCAGCTTGCTGGGATAGGCCCTTGTTTTTGTAGGCCAGTTCCATCCAAATATTTTACTTGTTGAAAATCTACCTTCAACTTGGGATTTGAGCTTTGAAGCCAAATTCATGCTGTATTTTTCCCCTTCTGACTGCAGCCCAATATATTTTTTGATTTTGGGTGGTCAGATCTTGTAACTTCAGTTTGGTATGTTATTATTGCTTTTATTGTATTTTGAACTGTTAAAACTGGGTGACTGGCAGTAGCTCCCGGTCAGAATAATGCGTTGTCTTCTTTCCCTAGGTGAAAACTTGAACTGGAATTGTAATCCTCTTTTGAAGTGCTGCTTGGCTTGTATTTCAGCTCAAGCGTGCAGCAGCACATATGTCTCTTCTTACTGGATATTTTTTGTTGGGTATTAATTTAACAGTTTCTCTGAATAGTGATTCACTATTACCTTGTACGACATTGTACCAAAGATAAAAAGCAATTCTAATCAGTTTTTTATGCCGAGTTTTTGAAGAAGATGCTTGTAGGTTGCAGTTTCCACCCGAAGCTTCTTGTTTATGAGATCCTACAAAGCTTGGGGTATTATCTGGAAGCCATATCCAAAACCCCCCCCCCTTCTATTTTTTTAAGAAATAGATGAACAAAAACTCAAATATCTTACTCTCCTTAAATTCGCAAGTTGTGTAATATGAAATTTATAGAAGGCTTAATAAATCAATATCAGATGGATATGCAGAGAACCCCTACCCCTACTCCCCAAAACTCCCAGCCTCCAAAAGAGGTGGAAAAAAGAGAGAATATTATTTCAAAATATCTGAAGGTTTTTGCTGAGTTGGGGGCATTAGTTAAGTATGAATAATCTTGGTTTTGGGTTTTGTGATTGTATATTACACCATAAAGTGCATGCATTTGTATTAATGTGGTAATAAATATGAGAATAAATTAGAACGTGTAAAAAGGCTGGTTCACACCTCTAATAATAATGTGACATGCCATATTTTTACAATATAAGATAAAGAGCATGACACACAATTACACCCTCAAAAATACATAATATAATAAAAATTAAAACCCACATGACCATAAAATCAAAACTCAAACTCATTGTATGGACAACCAGCCCAACAATGAGCCGTTGGTGACGGTGACGCTACCAAGCGTCCTAAGACCTAAGGTAGCGATAAGTTTTTGAGTGATCAGTTTTTGTTTTGTTTTGTTTGTTTTTTTTTTTTTTTTTAATTTTACCTTTTAAGGAGTTAAAAAAAAAAAAAAAAAAAAAGAAGAAGTAGAAGAAGAAGAGAGAGAGAAAGAAAAAAGCAATAAGGTGATTTGGGGAAGGTGGATTGAGCCAATCCATAAATTGAGTGTGCTACTATGTATTTGGATTATAATTATAAGCCAATTTATTTATTTATTTTTTAAATTGAGATTCAATGTAATTACAATATGCAATTGCACTGTGCTATTAAACCCCCCTCCATCTAGTAACACTTTTTTTTTTTTACCTTTTTTTTTTATTCAATAGTTAGGATTTAAAGGTTGCTTTAAATCTTAGCCATTTATGGCAATTGCATTAAGGTGGAGTTTGGATAGGCGTTTCTGCGTCCGCTTTTTGTTTTTTTTTTTTTTCCTCCAGCCGCAAGTGTTGACCCAATTTTCTGTGAACAGTGCATTCGTGCACTGTTCACAGACCCACAAATTTCACTTTTCAGTAACTTTTTCATTAAAAATGGGTCTCGCGGTACTATTCACACATTTTAAAATTATTTTGCTATAGTGTTTTCAGTTTTCAGTTTTCAATTTTCAGTAATAAGTTCTATCCAAACGGACTCTAAGTGCAATACTTTTTTTTCCCCTACCATTTGCAAGTCCCTTGTAAGTTTCCGACTAATTTTATGTAGATTTTTACATTTTTATTATCTACAGTACTCCATACAAAAAAATTATATAGGTTGTTTTCAAAATATAAAAAAATTATATAGGTGGTTTTCAAAATATAAAAAACAATGGTTTAAAAAAACAAAATCCTCAAATTCAAGGTGCCAAAAGGGTGGAAAGTCTCTCACTCTCTCTAGTCTGATAGTCTCTACTCTTCTCTCTGACCTAAACCTAATATTAATAAGCAAGTAGGTGGGAACAGAGAGAGAGAGATGACGTCAGCAATAGGATGGTACGGACCCCTCATCGATCTCTCCGAAGCCTCTCTCCACGTGGGCGATTTCGTTCAGCTCCTCGTTTTCGTTCACCGATCAACTCCTACTGTTCAGGTCAAATGTTACTGTGTGTCTGTCTGTCGAATGTAATAAATATTATTCATTTTTGTTTGTTTGTTTGATAATTGATAGTTTATTAACTGAATTTTGGTATTGCAATTAACGCAGTACAAGTTATCAAAAGGCGGAGGAGGAGATCAGGTAATAAGGACAGAAATTCAAGTGGGTGACAACACACGACCATTTTTTCCTGTCTCCCTATGGCACAAGCAAATGCAATTATCTACACCTGGTGATGTCATTTTGTTACAAAGTCAGTTCTCTACTCTAATTTGCTTTTTAAGATTGCAACATTTGTTTCATTACTCATAAAAAAAAAAAAAAAATTATATCCAAATTAGTTTCTAACGTGCCCCAATTTAATTTTTCCAAACCAAGAGGAAGACCGCTTCATCATGCACAATATCACATTTTTCTTTTCTTTTTGGTTGGGTAGAAATTCTGGCTTCATTTTCTTTACAACTTTTTCAGGCTCAAAGACCATAAAAGCTTGATGTTCTTAAGAGCTTAATAGATTCTACATTGCCATTTTCTCCAAAGGGCTGCGCTGCACTGAAATATCTAATTCTATTTTACATTATCTCTAGGATATAATTACTCTCATTGGATTCTTGTACTTCAGAATGCATTCTGTTGAACGTGTTATTTCGGTTTTAAAATTTGGTTTGATTTCTGACATAATCTACTGTTAGAGTTCTGTTAAATAATATTAGAAGAAGTCTGGTGCCACAACAAAAGACACAACTTGTGCCACAACTTGCCCGTGTGGCGAGTTGTGGTTGGTGGAGGGTGATGGTGGGTTCATGTGAGGACACCCCTCCACCAACTACAACGCCCCATATGGGCGAGTTGTAGCATAAGTTGTGCCTTTTGTTGTGACACTAGAACTGCTCATAATATTAAGTTTTCCTTTTTAACGTCTCTTTTTGAACTCAGATGTAAAGATTGCAAAATTTGGAGATTTTGTTGAGGCCAGAACTGTCCAATGCTCATCGTTGCAACGTTTAATCCACCCTCATGGATCACTTTTGTCAAAGGGTATAGTACTACTACGATATGCTATTCTTCTACTTAAATTTCAACTGATTTTAGATCTTTACAGCTAGGAATCAGCATGTAATTAGTATGAAGTTTATTGAGATTAAAAGAAAGACATGTAAAATATTATGTTTATATTTTGTAGGCATTGATGATTTAATAGCAAATTGCCGAGTTGGGACAACAACAAAGGAAAAGCTTAGGAAAGTAGTAGAATGGTTACAGCGGTCTGGATCCACTCTTTGCAATCTTAACTTGTACAGTGATCAAGTATGCTCTTTACCCTTTTATGTTTACCTCTAATTTCAAATTTGATATAATCTATTAATGTGGCTAATAATAGGAATCCGTTGCTTATGAAGCATGGATGCAATTTTCTTTTAAATGAACCATTTTGTGGAAAATGTTATCTTCTTCTTTTTTGGTGGTTATGAACGTGTGTTGAGTTGTGTCCAAGTCATTTTATTGCATGCATATAAATTTGGCCATCGTTGCTACTTTGTTTTTTTTGTAAATGCTTCTTCACTTTGTGGTTCTGTTGTCTATTCTCGGCTTCTTTTGTAGTCCCACTGGTCACTCTAATTCGCATAAAATGAACAGTGAGTAAAGTCACATGTTCTTCCTTTGGCTTCTTGATTTCATGTTTACTCTGTGGTATATATTATGCATCTTATGATATCATATTATGAACCCATTTCGGTTTTCTAGGTAACCACAGATTCCTGCATGAAGATACATTCTTACCCTGATAAAATATCTCACAGTTTGTGTTAGGCTCAAAACTGTGTGGGATATCAGTAGCATTTCTGCAATTGACAGATACTACTTTCATTTGGAGGATTATACTACCATATATGATATGCTTATGCTTATAAAGCTTTGATGCCCCTAAGTGTTCTCGTTGCTTTTCTATTGCATGTGACCCTGGGTGATAAATGGATTGTTTGTTTGCATTGGTTTTTCAATATTCAATCATATCTGCATCTTCAGTTTTTGTCTGGCCTTCATGTTAGGAAATTACTGATAGCAACTTGTGCAGAAAAAGGGGCATTTTTTAAGAAACTGGAAAGTGCGGGAAGAGACGAAATCTAGGGACTGTTATTCCCTTTCTGAAGTATCTCGTCTATCCAACTCCTGCGAGGCAGTTTTCCATGCATCGGTTGGTGAAATTTTTCTGCCATTTACTCAGCAACCTCTGGGTGATTCCAAGAAGGAAAAGATGTTTATCAGCAGGAGATTATATAAAACAGGAGATACTAGTTTAGTAGAGGATCTCATTTGCACAGGCTGCCAGCTTTGTGGTTCCCCTTTGGATTTGGAGTACAGGTATAGAACATTATATTTCATGCTTTGTTGCAGTGGCAATCAATAACATTGAATGTCTTTTGCCTTTCATTGTAGCAAGTCCATGTTTGAACAAAATTCAATTCCACTATATTGCTCAGAAAGTTCAAACCGCCTTCATGAAGTGAGCTTGATATATAGGCCCCTTATGGTATGGTTTTGTTCTTGTACTGTTTTGATTTACCTATTATTTTCCTCATTAAAACAATAAAGTTCCACACCTTTTTTCCTTGATGGAAAGCCATGTGTTCACTGAGGTTACCCGTGATTATTCCTTGGTCTGACTCAATTCTCCAATGTATCTTTAGAGTATATGGTCATTTTCACATGACCAACATCATTTGGCAGTAATTCACATGCTTAAATACAAATGATGAAAAACTCGGAGAAAAGGCAAAACACTGAAATGATGAAAAGGAAAGTACTAATTATTTTGGATTCATTCAGTAGAGCTAGACAAGGACTAATTGATGTTAATAAATTATCTATTGGAGAACTGCAGAATACAAAGCCAACAAAAGTATGAGCATGTATTTCTCATATGGATACCTAATTCTTGAAATATAAGGTGTTCATAACCAAGCAGAAAAGGATGGGATCAGCCATCAATTAGTATAGAAGACAAGTGATTTTTTAACCTAAAAGCTTCTAAGAAATGTTTAAAAAAAAATGGACTTGCACCATTTCTATGAATATAAACAATGGACAGACTAATTTGTTATTACTGATAGGATGAAGATTGCCTGATAAACTAGTGTGCAGGCAGAATTTCTGGTTTGATGCCCAATCCTAATGTTACGTTTTGGCCTTTTCAGAGTACTTGAAACCAATAAACTCAAACTCAAATGGCATTTTCACCAGGTGGGTGTGAAATTACCCCCCCAAAAAACCCATGGAATACAGTGTATGAAATCTCAACAATCTGGTGACTTAGAAAGCCAAAGCTTTCATGGAGATGGACCTTAATGGTGGGTTATATCTTATTAGAAAAGCTCAGCAATGGCTAATCAATTATTCACCAAAGGATTTGATAGGGGGACCTTTTATGTGGTTGCGGATTCCTTTTATTTGTAAATTAAATTGTCCTCCTGTCACTGTTTCAGAAAGGAAATCATTGCAGAGGCTGGATAAAATATGTATCTCATTAACAAAAACTGAACGAACATCCAAATGAACTTACAATAATTTTATTTTAGATTCTTATTCATTATCAACATTAATCATCTTGCGATTGGTAACTACTTTAGATTCTGTTAGTTTTTGCATGTTCTTATATGTTTTCAACGTGTTAAGCTAATCTTTGCATTCAACTGCAGTTGTATGTATGGGATGAATCAGAATACTTGCCCTTACTTGTCAGGAACAAGGCTGCAGAAATCTTGTTTGGAAACATTAGGGCTGAAAGGGTCTACTTATGCTATAGAGAGGAAAAGCACGATTGGCAGCCTGTTCCAAAAGATGTTCACAAGGACAGGCATTTTTGCACTAGAGTCTCAAATCACCCCAAAGCTGCTGCTGGATTTCCAGGTTCTTTTTCATCAGATCCAGAGATGAGTCTCAAAGGGAAGGGAAAACAAAGTTGTGACAAAAAGATGAACCTGTATTTCATTTGGTTATTTTTTCTAAAATTGTTGCTACAACAAGGAAAGAACAGTCCTTTGAAGTTTGGAGTCACTGTAAATGCCGGCTTAGATAGGGACAATGGGAGGTTTCAAATGGTTTCCATGTCAATGCCATGCTTCAGAGCAAAATGATCCAAAGCACATTTCATTCCTGGAATCTGTGGAATATATGTTACAGTATCTTCTTATATGGATAACCATTCAAAAAAAAAATCCATTTTATAACATACACATGCGAGTCATGCGACAGACCAGTTTAATTACCTAGGCAAATTAAATATATGAACACAGGAAAGTACTTGGAGACGTTTAGCCAATGCTCTCTTTAAGCGAGTAAAAATCATTGTGAAATATAAGATGTTCAACTTGGCAACTGAGCATTTCAATTACCTCCTCTTCCAAATTAAAATATGATCACAGGGCAGTACTTGGAGATCTTTAGTCAATGTATACAGCTCACTTTAAGCAAATTATAGTTATCATGAAATGTAAGACGGACAACTTTACGTTTATTTGTAACTAAAAATAACTTGCAAATCCTGTTAGGGTCAAATTTTGCTATGTATTAACTTATTTTTTGACAAAATGCATTTTACTTGTAATTAGGTAGATATAAGTTGAGTTTAATGTATCAAGAAGTATGTTGTTTAGAAACATCAAGTGGTATCATTAAAAACATGAAGATTGATCCAAGAAACAAGTGAAAAAAAAGTCGTTTTATGAAGTCTTGACACAAGCTCGACAATAGCTGCTATCGAGAATTAATGGAAAAGCTTGACACAAACTCAATCTATCGAAAACTACGAATTCAAAATTCTCAAATCTGAATTTTGGCCCATGATGATTTGAATAATTAGGGTTTCTCTCTCTATCACCCTAGTCATATATAAGACTTATTTTAAAAGTCATCAAGTACAAAAACAGAGACTTAAAACTCATATACTATGTGTGAAGTTACTGTGTTTGTACGTCTTAGGGTTTTGTAATCAAATGCTTATTGATCTTCATCGTTTATGAAGTGAAGAACTTGCAACTGACAACAATTAATGAAGTTGCTAAAATTAGTCATGTATTAGGATTCATACAAAGGAATTAGTCACAGATTAAAAATTTGTGCTCAGTAAAAAAGTCTACTACAAGATCAAGTTCAATTGGATATTGAAGCAAAAGTTCAACTAGAAGTTGGTAATAGTAAGATTCCTCATACTTATAACCGCTTGATTATTGGTTATTGGATTCTTGGAGTGATGGCATTAAACTCACCCGATGAAATTTGTCTTGCAAGAAGTTTTCCCATTTATCAACAAATTACAGAATTATTTATTTTCTAATGCATATTAATTATTTAGTTATTTATTGGTGTCTCCACGATTTGTATGTAGTTTGACTTAATTAATTAGCTTGGATAATTGAATTAATTAATCTAAGTCAATCTCTTTTTAACCCAACAAATCCACTTATTTTTCAAGTGATTTAGAGATTTTTCACGGTGAACTAAACGTGTAGAGATCACCTGCAGAAGCATATTCTCAGCTAAACAAACGAGGCCCTCATCCAGTCTCCAAATAAATCAACATAAAGTGCCTAAAAAACTAAAGTATTATTAGCTGAATAGTTTTGCAGCTGATTAGTTGGAGTTCACCGTTAACAGCTCTGATTAGCTGGTGTTTACCGCCAACAACTCTAGAGTGATATTTAATGCAATGAACAAGTAAACGTAGAAATCATAGGAAAAGAAAATTTTATTCACTTATCAAAGAAAAATTCATCTTTTACAGCCAAGCAAGTTGAAACAAACTGAAAGCTTCCAAACATGAGGCATCTGACTATAAGCTTGACATCAAGAATCTACTCCAGTCTCAGCAAGAGAAGCATCAGCTGCAAAATTTTGAGCTTCTAACAGCTGCATCTGGCGTTCCGCATGTTCTCTTTCGCAGGCAGTGATTCCCATGATAATATCAAGCATCGTACCAGTTGTGCCAAAGAACACAAGGGGTGCTAGAGATTTCCGTTTTATACCCACTGGAATTGCTAGCAAAGCCCCTGCTACTGAAAATACCCATGTGCCCAACGCGCTGCGAACATTTGACATTCAGTAACACTCATCACATTTTTATTTATAACAACACTCAATATAAAAATAGAAAAGGGACATTTATCTACCATGTCAAACAAACACTTGAGATATGACCCCATAAAATGAAAACAATATAACGGTTTTTTGCTTCTCATTTCATAATTAAAGGATAGCAAGGGTTGGGAAATAAACATTTTGATAGAATTTCTATTTTTTCTTCCCTTAAAGTAATAGTTGGATGAAACTAGCAAAGCAATCGAAATGAGAAGCACAAAGCTACCTTCAGAAAATTATTATGCCAATTGGCCATTTAAAGTTAGGAAGGTAGGACTAGGAGGTGAGGATGAAAGAGGTTCAAGATATCAAACTTTTAATCACTTGTTATCAGTATCACCACATACAATTCAATAAGTTGTGAATCATCCACAAAATTAGTGATATATTACCAAAAAAAGAATAAAGAAAAGAAATACTTTATTGACGGTATTTTATGTAAGTAACATACTTGATTTCTTGGGTTTCACAAGTGCAATCTATGTTCAAGATATGCACAGATTAAATGATCTGAACGACAGGCAGATAGAAATGGTTGACAATGGTAATCAAATAAACATAAACGGATTCATTATAATATACATGTTTAAATGTTCATCAAGGATTTAAAAATTTACTCACTAAATGAGCAAAAACCTGCTTAAGAATCATTGTTTAATTAAAGACTTGGGAAAAATTATGACATACCACCATATGTCAGAGCAGAACTGTTAAAAAAAAAAAAAAATCTCTGCTTTACCCCAAAATTGCCATTACCTAAAACTGTAATCACCACATGGATCCACTACAGGAATCTACAAATAAGCATCAAAATGTTTTACCGTTTTTGGGTTCTAACAAAACATTATTTATTTATAAATCTAAAAAAAAAAAAAAAATTGGGGGTTGAGTAACTCACAAACACACCCATTTCACTGTACTCTTGGTTCAACACAATAACATAGCAAGAAACTTAAAAACAATATATATATATATATATATATATATATATATATATATATATATATATATATATATATATATATATATATATATATATATATAGACACACACTGACTTGGAGACTGAGCAGTCCTCAAGATGCTTCTCTTGGCCTGACATTTCTCACTCTCAGCTCCTTCTACTTATAAGTCCACTTCAACCTGTTTCATTCTTTCATGTAATTAAGATCAACCATGAAAATGGATAGCATATGTAAACTTGTGTGTGTGTTTGTTTTGATTGTGAATTATGACAATTTGAAGTGAATGTAGAAAAGTAAAGATAATGTTATTTGTGAAAGTTTTTAAGCAACAACCAAAACCCTAAAAATCTATCAACGCCCAAGAATTTTAAACAGTCATTAAAAAATAAAAACTTAAGCATTGAGGATGTAAAGTAAAGAAACGTTTGAAGCTCACCTGATCAAAAACCCGGGTCGGGAAGAAGAAGAAGCCAGTTACTAGTTTCTCTGGGATTTTTTTCTATAATTTATTAAGAATCAAGTAATGCAGCTTACTCAGGACAGATTTGCAATCCCAAAAGAAAATTACTATAATTTTAATACTATTCCAAAAGTTTTGAGATTTGATTAACCTTAAAACTAACTGTGTTAACACACATAAACAACTAGGATTACAACCCATAACCTAATATAACAATCATCACAACACAAGTCAAAAAATTCAGTCATATAACTCATATAGGCAATTTATCAAACACTTGGAAAGCAGAAGACACATGCTCACATCACTTGCACAAATTTATAGTTAACACCACAAACACAACCACATATGTCAAAGACATTTCAAAATGCAAGAAAACCCTCTTTAAAAAATTAACCCCAATCTCCCATATAAATCAAAAACCCAAATAATTTCTCAAGAAACCCAACTCACATCACATGGTTGCCAAACAATAAATCCATATCACCCAATTAAATTTAAAACCTCAAATCAGGTCTTAAATGTCCCAACAAACACAGCAAAACAACCCCTAAAACAAAACCTGCACAACAAAGAGCAATCTTAACAATATAGGACAAAAACCCAAAGATATTAGAAGGTGGGTCATGGAGATTTTACCTTACATTCATGTTGAGAGAAGTCAAACCATGGAGAAGAGTTTGATGACCGAAAATTTAGAAGCTAACCGAGAGACCAAGAGGGAGGAGAGATTCCGGAGAGAGAGGTACAGGGATGTGTGTGTGTTTGTGTTTGAGTGTGAAAGAAGAGGGGCAGCCGGTCAAGAGGGAGAGAGATATGTTTGAGGTTGTGTGGTTGAGAATGAATGGGTAGATTGGGGTGTCACGTGTGGATCTATAAATCTGACCTTTTTTTTTTTTTTTTTTTTTTTTGGGTAAAGGTTGGAGTGTTACATTCTTCCTCCTTAAAAGAATTTTGTACCTGAAATTAAACCCATAATATTTCAAATTATAACCATGCTTAAAACCTAGAGTACAGATGGGATCAACATAATAATCCTTGAAAAAATAGGTTTTGCTTCCAACTAGTTTCAAGCACCAATGAATGATAAAACCTTGAGGCCAAGAACTCGAGTTAAGAGTTTAAAACCAAACCAATCGCATGAAATTTTCTCATTCACAAGGTTTCAATTTTGAAACTGGATTCAAAGTTGTCTTTTCTAAATACAATTCACATACATCCCACCAAACTTAAATACTTTTCAAAGTGGTAAGAAAATACTAATAGTTAAAAATGAAGACTTGAATTTATAAATATAAAATCAGTCATAGGACAAAAGTACATTCATAGTAAACAAAAGGTTCGCCCGATGGACTTTAAAATGGATTTCAAAATCCATCCTAAGCATACAAGTATTCTTTGATAACAAACCAAGGCTACAATTATCAAACATGAAAACAACTTTAAGGAAAGCATGTCCAACTTACAACAACAAAAGTTGTGAATTATATCACATACGCAAATCTTAGGTAGACAAATCTTTTTATGTGTGAGATAGGAAATTCAAATAATAATACTCTAAGGCCAACCGTGCCCTAATGATTAGTTTCGCTGTGAGTTCTGAGCTGAAATCTTTGTTATTGTTGCGTGGTGTATCTGGAATAGGCGGAATGCCTTGCACTTTGGTCGAAATGCCCAACTTGTAGATCACATATGCAGCAGCGCAAGCAACCTTCTACAAGAGTTTTTGGAAGCCCAGGTTGATGAGTTGGTCCCTCCTCGCCCTCAGACCTTGCAACAGTGACGCCCTTCAGCACCCAACATTTACGAGGTTAACTTTGATGCGGTGGTATTCCGGTCTTCAAACTTGGCGGGGATAGGTGTGATAGTGCGTAACAATTGTGGTGCAGCTATTGGAGCGCTCTCCATGCCCACCTCTCTTGGCCGGTCTGTGGCAGAGTTGGAAGCTTTGGCTTGTCAACGGGCTGTCCAGTTTGCTTTAAAGATTGGTCTTTCTTGTGTGGTTATTGAAGGAGGTTCAGCCGTAGTCATTGATGCTCTTCTAAATGGGACGGGCAAGCTCACTAGCTACGGGAACATTCTAGATGATATTCATGTTCAAGCCTCTGCTTTTCAGTGTATTGCTTTTAATTATGTTAGCTGTGTGTGTAATTCTATTGCTGATGCATTAGCAAAGAAAGCTAGTTCTAGCGTGGGGCTTTAGGTATGGTTGGAAGACCTACCTGCTGACATTGCTCCCTTGTTTTTCATGATGTTCATTGATTCAATGTTTGAATAAATTACTAGGCCAATGATCTGATTTCAAAAAAAAGAAAAGAAAAAAAAGAGGCAGACCCACGGTCTAATCATTATCTATGGTCGGGTAGTCAATTTTTTTTTTAATTAACCTATACTCTATATATATATATATATATATATATATATATATATATATATATATATATATATATATATATATATTATATATAAGAAGATTCTTCCTTTTTAACTAGATTTTTATGTAGTTTAAAAATATTCCCATTAATAAATGATAACTTCATTTATAAACATGGTCATAAATATCATATAACAAATTTCGTTTTGAATTCAAAAAAAGAATTCCTAAAATTTAGAATTTTTTTCCTTCACATTCAAAAAAGAAATTATAGTTACTGCTTTTCTCTAAAATTTATCATTTTTATTTGTTTAAAAAATAAAATATATATATATTTTTAAATTATAATATATGCAAATTATTAACCTTTACTCAAAAAAATAGAAGAGGCTCTGAGCACGCGCGTGCTCAGAGGCAAGTGCTATATAATAAAGTTATCAACTCAATTAAATCATGAATTTGAGTAGGGCTAAGCTTATAAAATTTGAGTAATCTTCTAATTGTATTCTTATTATTTTTAATAAAATATATAAAAATTAGAACTTTTTCTTTTCAATTTTTCCTAAATATTAATTCTTACAAATGATATATATATATATATATATATTTTTTTTTTAAAAAAAAAGAAAAAAAAGAATATATGATATATACAACTGCATCTATTGATGTGTGTTTTTATTTATTTATTTTTTAAAGTTTAATTACATTAATTTTTTTAAGAAGTTATATTACTATTTTATACTTTTTTTTAAAGAGTTTTAATGTATGATGTTCGCTCCTGATGATAGATTTTTATCATTAGACCAAGACATCAATTGGTTTTTAGTATAGGCGAAAATTGAATCTCAGATCTCTTATTCAATCATCAAAGAGCTAATTGGAATCCACAACTTCCTTATACTTATTTGCATGTAAAATATCATGACCATATAAGAGATTAATAATAGGGTAAACTACATAGTTAGTCCTTATCCTTTACACCATATATCAATTTGGTCCCTACCGTTATCCTGATGGATGGAAAAATTTTGATATGTCAAACAGTGTAATAAAAAATAATTTTTCATGTCATATCAACTGCCAATGGTATTGCCACGCTAGATTAAAATTATTACAAAAAGCCAAATTTGATGTTGACACGTGAGATCAAGTTTGGGGAAAAATTATAAAATTCCTAAAACTCTTTTTTCATCAGACTTCATCTTCTTCTCTTCTAACTCAAGTAGGATGGTTTTGTAATGAGATTGGCAAAGGTGAAAGCTGAAAGCTAACAAAGTCTTCGATACTTCTTCTGATACTTTAGTTTTATATCCAACTAGTCACTAACCCACACTATGCGCGGGAAGTTTTTACATAAATGTGAAACATATATAACAAATGCAAAATCATCTTGATTTATTTTTCTCCTTCTGTTGAATGCATTTTTTATTTGTAGTTTAAGATGTTACTTTAAGTCTAAAAATATTCCAATCAAATAATGGTGTCTTGTGCTAGTCCAAAATAAAATAAATTTTGCCAAATTCAACATTAGCTTCTATTTGGCAAAGTCCAATAGTTGAGCAAAAGAAAATAACCAAAATCCCATTTCTTAATTCCTTAAACTTCTTGAACTTCCACACTAACCAAGCAAAGAGGAAAAAAAAAGAAATATGAAATTTAGGAGTATGGACCGTCTAACCAAATTAAGTGCTGTTTTAAAAAATAATTGACTTAAATTTTGAATGACATCCCATCAACCAAACAAAGAAAAAAGAGCAGAGTAATAATATTATTATCTAAAAGTGTTCAAATAAAGGCATGTGAAATTTGAGATCTCATTTAAAAAAAAAAAAAAATGGAATGCATAAGACTCCAATCTACCAAATTATCATATTATTGTAGCGATATTACTATTTAAATGGGAAAAAAAAATCAACAATACAAAAATACATTCACTTTATGCCTCAACTTTCATACACTGCCAAGTCTACCTTAGGCTTGAACTCAAAATGATTTAATTTGATAGGGTGTTGCATAGAATTAAGTTTGTTTGTCTCAATATGCAGTAGCTCTTGAACAATGCAGTCCAGTATGACATACTTGTTACCAAGTAATATTCCCTCTTGGCCTTCCTTGCTTGACGTTCTGTTCAGCCTCTTCTGCAAGC
Organism: Castanea sativa; assembly: GCF_040712315.1. NCBI lineage: Eukaryota > Viridiplantae > Streptophyta > Magnoliopsida > Fagales > Fagaceae > Castanea > Castanea sativa. The sequence goes on along the minus strand of NC_134024.1, from coordinate 31,868,047 downwards.
TTCTCCCTAATGAGCTTTTTGTGTGCCAACAACATCAAACCCTACAGAATTTTTTATATAAATCCAAGATATCAAAACCTTAAAAAAAGAAACATATGGAGACCTTTTTTTGGATCTTAAATAACAAAATTTTAAACTAAAACCCTAGGTCCATGCATTTACAACAAAAGTAGCAAAAGTTACAATGAACAATATGTCAAGCACAAATTATTCTCATATAGACACAAATCTTACACTAACACAACACTCTGTACATCCCCATCCTATTTTTTGCAAGCCCATACACAACCTCCTTCACTCTTCAAAGCATAAGGAACCGTGTCATCAAAGTACATAAACTAATAAGGATGATACTTCTTAAAATGAAGTGATTTAATAAAATCTATTTTAAAATAAATCATTAAAATAATAACAAATGATTGAAAAAGATAACAACTTTGTAAAAAAAATTTGAACTCAAACGTTTGCAATCACCAGGGGCCATCAAATCATTACATTTAGCTCAGCATGTAACACCTTTACCAAGCACTGTCTTTGTGAAAAACTCAAACCATGAGTTCGAGGTTGAGACCAATCTAATAATAGCCTAAATAAACTGCTTTGGGAACCTAAAAACACTAAACAAATAAACAAAATCAATCATTATTAGAACAATTAAACAACCAAAAAGAGGTATCAATTTCATTTAAATGAATAAATAGCCTTTTGAAATTACAGTAGATGAAGAAGAATAAGTTTAAATCAAAACCTTAATTAAAACAAAATCTAACTCAATCACCTAATTCAAAACTAACTGATCAAAATACCAAAAACTAAATCCTATTAAACCCCTAAATTTAAAATGAAATTTTACTTTTTAAGCCTTTGTATATTTGGATAAAGATTTAGTTTTTCAAACATGGAAAACTCATAGCTTGCCTAAAATTGTCTTATGGGTAACATCTAATATAACAAAATAGTAACTAACTAACATTGACACCCAAAAATTTATAATACAGCTTATTCAAAAGTTTTGAATTAAAATAACACAATTTAAAAAAATTAGTAAACCAAAGTGCTCCATAATTTCACTTCCACTAACAAATAAAGACAACAACACACATAAATATCTACATAATTTTCAAAGGGTGGACTTAAAACAGCACACATAAATATCTGCATAGTTATGTATTTCCAACTAAAATAATCCAGCATATTAATAGAAATAACATAGCCTTCAAAACAGGTCAAGTTAGTGCACCCCATTTTGCATATAACTACACCCCAGTCAGGTAACAACGTCTAAGATATTAACCATCATTGTCATAAATATAAATTATAAAATAGATTCTGCATCAACTATCTAACATGTCATGATGGTAGACTCATTTCACTTTAGAAACATCTAATTTTTTTTTTGGTATAGAAGCTTCCTAATTGAAAACCAAACACATTCAAGATACGGGAATTTGTGAAGACCAAAACTGGGTTCTTGGAGTACCAAATACCATTTTTATGGATAAATTGATAAACTAAACATGGATCATCAAAACATTTCCCCTAAGAATCAGTAACACAATTAAAAGACAAAGGACTTACAACTATTGATAGGCCAAAAATCTATTGACCCCTTGTGATCGATTAGTTGATTAATTAGCCAAGTATAATTAATTAATCAATTTAAAATGCAATGTACGTGGCAGCACAAACAAATCACCAACTAAATAAATATGCAGTGGAAAATAAATTGACACGACGATTTGTTTACGAATGGGAAAAACTTTCGAGGCAAAAACCCCATCAGGTGATTTTAAGGTCACCACTCTCGAGAATCCACTATTATCAAAACAAGCGGTTACAAGTAAAAGAATCCCTACCTTATACCAACCTACAGTTGACCCTTACCCTAGTACCCAATTGGACTTGTTCTGTAGTGACAATCTCTCCTTGTACTGCACGGCTCTCAGTACGTGACTAACCAATAGATGCACGGATCCCAGTACGCGACTTGATCACCAACTTGAGAAGGATGTTGGCTACAAAGTTCTTCAGTTCATCACACAATAAAGATCACGAAGTTGCTTGGTCACAAAACCTTACGGTGTACAAACACAACAGCTTCTTCAAGATGAACTAGGGCAACTAGGTTTCCGGTCACACTTTTCTTCACACTTGTGGAATTGTGCTCTTATGCAACTGTGCAACCTGTGACGGCCCTTAAAATAATTGTTATATATGTTTAGGGTTGTGAGAAAAGAAAGTCCAAACATACATTTATGGATTGGATGAAAATCAGCTCTGAAAAACTGAACTTCATAAATCTCGACAGATACCCTATCTATCAAGCAGCTGTCGAGCCTCAGGTTGAAACATCTCTTTTAAACCTTGATAGATACTAGATGTTGAGCTTTAATGAATAACACTTCTTCACTTGATTTTTGGACAGATTTGCATGGTTTTAACACTTGAACTTGAAACCTTGTTTCTTGAAGCATTAAACACATCTTAGATCTACCAAATTACAAGTAAAGTGCGTTTTGTCAAAGGATTAGCCAATACATAAAATGTTGACATATGTTCCTAACATGAATCGCATATGTCCTAACAACTATTTAATAAATACAACCATTAGTAGGTCAAAACCTGCCAAAGGAATTTACCTTTGAGATCTTACTTTATCATATTTTTCTGCAATAAGAAGTGCATCTTAATATATCTCACCCTAATGGAAGTATATTGGGTGCTGCAGTTGTGCTTATGTACAACATTATATAAGGCAAACAAAACTACACAAATTGACATGGAAGGAGGTGCCATGTAGATGTTGCCAAACACTGACATGTTATACAAAAGCGAAATTTGTGAGATACATACTGGCAAAAATGATTTGGTAAAAAGTAACCTTGTGAAAGATATACGTTCTAAAACTTTCCTCTACATATAAATTTTGAGTTTCCATTTTAAAGAAATATATTCAACTGTTTTCTTATTTCAATTGACAACCCATGTACATTGTTACTCTTGTAGGCCTTTGTCGAACACCTAACAAATATGGCCAAGAAATAGAACTTAGTTAATGTATAGGTGCTAAAATAGAGGAACTTAAAAAAAATTAGAATAATGTAATCTAGAAATTAAAAACTTATTGACAGAAAATTGATATACCACCAATTTCAAGCTTCAGCCAAAAAATCCAATTTATATTCAATAATAAAAGAATTGGGCATGAGGATAACCTTATTGTAACCCATGAACACCATTGTTAGTTTGTTACCCCACCTAGCAAATCTGTCCTCCTTGACGGTCATCTCAATCTTTTTCGACATAGATGTCCACCTTAAATTGCTAGAACCTAAGGCCAACCATTCAGCCATAGCAACCCAAAACAACAAAGTAGATCACCCACAACCACAAACAAAATTTTATGAACAATTGAAGTGGAGAAAGAACAGTATATTGGAAGTAGTAATTGGGCAGGTAGGTTTTCAATTGAAGAGCAAATCAGAATTCTTACCTCGGGTTTGGACTTCCTCTACAAAGGAGGCTAGCTTCAGTTGCAATTGACGGCCAAAACCCAACACACCCGAGGGTTAGGAAGTGAAATCCCTAAAATGACAGAAAAACCTAATTAAAGACGAAATCCCTAAATTAACAGAAAAACCTAATTAAAGACAATAGGAAAAGATATTACTCATAGATTAATTGAGAAATACCGAGAGAGAATGGTCTAATACGGAGAAGAGGTTTGGCTGACCTGTATCTATGATTGGGTGAATCACTTTAGAGGCGTTTTGGATGACGGAGAAGGGGAATGGGATTAGGTTTTGTTGGACCTAATATGGGTCTAGGTTTTGGATAACGGAGAAGTGGTTGGCCGTGGGGTGTGTTTTGGACGACGGAGAAGGTTTAACTGTGGGGTGTGTTTTGGACGACGAAGAAGTGGAACGAGGAAGGATTAAGGGAAGGGTAGAAATAGAAAATCAAAGTTTAGTTTTATTATTATTATTAGGTTTTATGTATTATCGGGTTTTAGAAAAAAAAAATCAGAATTTTTTTTTAAAGTAATGCTGACGTGGAAAATTGTAGAGAGGTTAGAGGTTTCGATTATATATATATATAATGGAGCAATCGGGGAGTCTTTGGAAGTTGTTTTGCCAATTTGGGTTGCAGCGCAAGCAATTGTCGATGGTGTTTTCGGATGGGCATGCTAGTTGGTGTAGGGCCCGTTTGCAAGCTTGGGCCTCTACCCTTCTAACATACTAAGGCCTATGAGTTTAGGGCAAGAGAGTTGGGACTGACCTAGTTTAGAATTGCACTATAGGCCAGCTTGTGCCCGAGCTTGGCTCACCTGATGTTGAGACAAGCCGTGGAGAGTGTCGTAGGCTGAATACAAGACATTGTTGTATCTGGACAATTGTTTCAACAGAAATATACTATGGCAGAATGTTATAGTAAAACACATTTAATGAAGTCACAGTAGACAGCTAACGCCATTAGTAAAATAAACAAAGCTACAACAGAATAACTGATACAGCAAATAGAATAGAGAAAGAAATACTACAGCAGGATAGGCAGTGCTAAAATGAAACTAGTCATACACATAGTGTCAACACAAACTGAAAGGAAGCTGTAGTAGGATGTCTTATGATACAATGAAGGTACCCTCGTCTTCCCTAACCTTGGGTTGGGTTGTTTGGCAAGAGTGGGTCCAAAAAGGGGAACTAATCCCTAACGTAGGCAACCTCATTCCAAACACTGCAGAAATTACTTGCACTAGGAAGAGTGTCGAGATGGTTTCACGTCTTGGGTTATGGGTTCAAGAGAGTGGGTGTTGATGCCACGCAGCTGCTCAACCACCCATTGCAGCGATGCTCGCACGCCTTTTCTCGGTGTGAGAGTTATATAGAGTTGTGTCGTACCTTAGGTGTGTGACTAGAATATAAGTCGATTTTAAGGAAGCTACCTAGGGTAAGTGAAGTCGCCACCAATCATTGGGTTTTTTCTAAGGTGTGATTGGTCACCCGACTCTGTTTGATTTTATTACCGATCCTAAGTTAAGAAAAATGTTGTTTTTCCTAATCTAATATGGATGGATAAAAAATCTTGATTCTTGAGTTCAAAAATCTAGTTATATGTGGGGAAGGTGTTAGGCACACCACAACGCCTGTCCAAGGACAGTCCTTTGTTTTTGTAAAATCATAAATTTTAGACATTGGCAATTGAAAACAAGCTATTGGCATTAGTTTACGAGGCTTTAAACGTGTTGGGCTTTAAGGTTTCATTTTGGAATAGTCATGGTCCTAGTTGATGCTTTCTCAGTGTGTTTGGAATCATTGCCAAATTTCCACAGCGAAAATTCAGTAGCATTTTGCCTTATTTTCGTGGCGAAAATTCGGCAGTACTTCGCCTCAGGTGCGTTATAGCACACAAAACACTATTCTCACCAAGCTTTCGCCGTGAGAATATGGCAATTGGGATGCCCCATTTTCATGGCGAAAATCTGGCAGAGTTTCACGTTTGGTTCACTATGGCGCATCGGTAAGGTTTCGTATCTGTGTATACGGCACGCCACGTATTGACATGCTCATACTAAGATGAGCCGAAGCCCTTCAAAGTATCAAGCATGTTGATGCGTATCACATACACGGGGAAACCAGTGTCACTGGGTGACATGGATCAGGATGATCACACCGTGATGATTATGCACACAATATAGCATGAATATGTGCATACGACAATTACCTTGTGCACATACCCACACTACAAGGTCAAGAGCTCTTATGACTGGAGAGGGTCACTCACGTAGCCACGAGAGTCCATTATACAAAGTGCATAATCACCCATATACAAACAGATATAGATATAGATATATTCTCACCAAGCTTTCGCCATGAGAGTATGGCAATGGGGATGCCCCATTTTCATGGAAAAAATCTGGCAGAGTTTCACGTGTGGTTCACTATGGCGCATTGGCAAGGTTTCACATCTGTGTATACGGCACGACACGTATTGACATGCTCATACTAAGATGAGCCGAAGCCCCTCAAAGTATCAAGCATGTTGATGTGTATCACATACACGGGGAAACCAGTGTCACTGGATGACATGGATCAGGATGATCACACCGTGATGATTATGCACACAATATAGCATGAATATGCACATACGACAATTACCTTGAGCACATACCCACACTACAAGGTCAAGAGCTCTCATGACTAGAGAGGGTCACTCGCGTAGCCACGAGAGTCCATTATACAAAGTGCATAATCACCCATATACAAACATATATAGATATACATACATCATGCACAATGCAACCACACAGAGCAAGGGTATGGCCCATCAAGGTACAAGAAATGTAAAACAGATATTGTCATACCCGGAGAACATGGCCCAAGTGAAGAGCAAGAAAAGTAAATGGGTACAAGGAAAGGGAGAACCCTAATACATGCTTTAGAGAAGAGGCTTTGAGAGAAAGAAAAAATCGCTCTAGAAGGGCCAAGCCCCCTAATCTATTGAACATTGCCCTTGGTAGGCTTGCATCTTCTTGCCTACATCCTTGCCTTTTTTGCTTTCGCCTAGGAGATATTACCCTTGCTCCAAGTATTTATGCTCCATGTGTGTACATGCAAAGACAAAAGGAACAAGCTAGTACAGAAGCAAAGGAAGAATCAAGGAAAAAGGGAGAGCATGCGAAAAACACACTAACAATGAAAGCCAAATGGGGGCAAACAAAGCATGCTAAGCAAATGAAGGGGGTAAACAAGCATATTATTAAACAAAAGAGGGTGTCCTAAGAGGACAACTGTAGTTTTGGATCGAGTATCCATCATTCCATTAGATTGGAGTATGGTCTACATAAGTGAGCAAAGACTTATACATGAACATGTAGGCAAGCGTGCAAAGATGCATAAAAGCGAAGAAAGCCAAAAGGGTGGCATAAAGCAAGTAAGACAAGCATATGAACGTCACACAGAGCGGAGAAAGGTGTGTATCAAGCACACCAACACCACAGAGGTGTATCTTACAAGTGGTTACATCTAAACAAGCTCTAGGAGGGATGAATGCAACCATACAAAGCAAGTGACCTTAAGGACAGACAAGCAGAAGCCCACGGAGGGCATAAGCAAAGCCTAGATCTAGAGAGCTAACATGGAGATAAAGTATAGAAGCAAATAAGCAAACATGGACATGCATAAAGGAAATGATCAAAACCTTTTGATATAGGCCTAGGTGTGCGGATGTAGGCCTAGACCACATGATCTAGATCTACACCCCACCAACAAGGGCCAAAACACAAGAAAGAGAGATATCAAGGGACAAAAGGGCTATAGAAGCACATGGCATAGCAACCAATATAGATCTAAGCACACAAGCATGGCATGGAGCACATAAACACATAGATCTAAGCATAGGGGTGTATATTTGAGCATAAACATGGAAAAGAATACATAGGCATGTAGATCTAAGCATAAACATGGCAAGGAGCCTAAAATCATGTGGATCTAAGCACAAACATTAAACTTAGACATATCATAGTCCAAGAAGGCTAGGCCAACAATGATAGGCCAACAATGTATTGACCCCTTGTGATAAATTAACCAATTGATTTAGCCAATTTAATTAATTAATTCAATTAACATGCAAAACGTGTGGTAGCACAAACAAATCACCAACTAAGTTAATATGCAGGGAAAAATAAAGTTGACACGATGATTTGTTTACGAATAGGGAAAACCACCGAGGCAAAACCCCACTAAGTGAATTTAAGGTCACCACTCCCGATAATTCACCATTATCACATCAAGCGGTTACAAGTAAAGGAATCTCAATACCTTATACCAACCTACAGTTGAACCCTTACCATAATACAAAATTGGACTTGTTCTGTAGTGACAATCTCTCCTTTTCAATGCACGACTCCCAGTATGTGACTAACCAATAGATGTACGGATCCCAGTACGCGACTTAATCACCAACTTGAGAAAGATGTTGGCTGCAAAGTTCTTCAGTTCATCAACACGATGAAGATCATGATGCTTCTTGGTCAAAAAAACCCAACGGCGTACAAAAGCAGTAGCTTGTTCAAGAGAAAGATGAACTAGGACAAATTTTATCTCCAGTCACAATTTGCATGAACAAAACTTTGCTTCACACTTGCGCAACCTTTAACGACCCTTAAAATAATCCTTATCTATGTTTAGGGTTGTAAGAAAAGAAAGTCTAAACATGTACATATGGATTAGAGTGAAATCAGATATGAAAAATTGATTTTCATAATTCTCGATAGATAGGGAATCTATTGAATAGCTATCGAGCATCAGACTAAAGCAGCCTTTTAAACCTCAATAAATGCTATATGTTGAGCTTTAAAATCCAGCACTTCTTCCCTTATTTCTTGGACAGATTTGTATGTTTCAATACTTGGACTTGAACTCTTGTTCTTTGAAGTATTAAACACATTCTAGATCTACCTAATTATAAGTAAAGTGCGTTTTGTTAAAGGATTAACCAATTCTAAATAATATATATATTCTTAACATGATTCACATATGTCCTAACAAACAGCATCAAAGCGATAAATCATGGCATAAGCTACGGATTTCTAGTTTCCAAAACACTAAAGAAATGGAAAAACCAACGGTTGGATCAAAAGTTATAACCTCGGGAAGCGTGCTGATGCGCTCCACATGGTTTTTGAGATATCTCAACCGTTTTACCTCTAATTTCGATCTATGAGCAGTCGTTGGAAAGGGAATTTGAAGCTCTTTGAAATGACGATTGTTTTAACCCATTCAGATGGCCAGATCAAAATTTGGGGCTCTAGGGAGTCGACTCCGGGTTAAACTTGGTCAAACTTGGCCAACATTAGTCAAAACGTTGGTCAAAGTTGACAAAAATTCCAGAGTGGCTCGGGTTTGATGTAAATGATTTAAAAATGTTGTCTTCAGATGATTTTGACCTTGTTTGACTCTCGGTCAACTCTGATGGAAATATGCATGTACGCAGCAGAAAATAAACGGATCTGCTTCATTCGTAATTGATAATATGCACTATGTAAATTTCAGAATATTGAATCAAGAGAGTGTACCTTGGTGCAGTGAATTTCAAAACCAAAGATCATAAGTTATTGAGAACACTTTTAATCTTCACTTTAATTCCACTAACGCCCAAGATGTGTAGTCTTTCAATCAGTTTTTGTTTAAGGGAGAAAGAGAGAGTGTCCAACCCTCACATACATACCATTTCACAATGACGTCTCTCTTTTTCATACATTAAAATTCTGTATGTTTCTCTCCTTATAACTGATTATCTAATTAAGCTAGCCTTTTGGGCCTTTCCAATTGGGTTTTAGTATGTGGCTTGGAGTGGGACCAAAAGGGACTAATAAGACACTAGCTCCAATGGGCCTTGGGCTTTTCTGTCAACTCTTGACAAGTCCAAAGTTACCATTAACTATATTTAATACCATTATATAAATATAGTTGCATTCTAGGCCTTATTAATAAATTATATCCCAAGACTTTATTATACACGCAACCCCTTCATAAAATATTCGTAGTAATACAAAGTCATGAATGTAGACTGCCACTTTGTAAATTATTACATTTTATCCTTGAGTACCCGGTTTAATCCTTTAAAGTTATTGATCATATATTTATGAAATCCAATTTCATAAATATATACTTTAGTAACTTCTTACCAAACTGGTTAGGCCTAACTCTCTAAATAACTGAACCATTAAATTTATCTCAAGGGAATATTTTATATCTCCGTTAAGAGACTATGAATTCTATCTTGAGAATATATGTTCCATCGATACTAAATGTGGCTACCCAACATACTGAGGTTTTGACCGTTACTTTAGATCTCACTCCTGACATATAAAAGCAACCTACACTTCATGATCAGGTCTATTATTCTCTCAAGATTAAGAGTTCATGTAAATATAAGTCGTGAGATTTATCATTCATTTGACAGTCATTAGGAAAATATTAAATCTCACAATGGTCCAGTTCAATATGTCTTAACTCTTAAAACATATCAACATATTAACTAGAAGTCTACACTTCCATGATCAAGACAAATTATCTTAGTTGATATGTTATAGTCTTCGCTGATGAAATGTCTAATTTCATCATCGACTACGAACTATAATTCTGAGTTTACAAAGAACTTGTGATTTATATCTTCTGTGACTTTTCACATAAATCACATACTATGCATCTCATGGACTATATGATAATGTCCCATATTCATGTTACCATTATTTTAGATAAAAATAAAACAATTTTATCAATCACAATATTAAGTCATACATAATGTCATACATAGCATTATACAATAGGATTTAAGGACACTAATCTTAACAATCTCCCACTTGCCCTAAAGATTATTGTGCACTAATCTAACTCCCATCTCTTCCAAATGTGACTCGAAAGTCCTTTGGGACAAGGCTTTGGTAAAGGGATCCGCTAGATTCTTTGCACTTTCAATCTTTGCTACTACTACATCTCCACGAGCAACAATATCTCGAATGATGTGGTACTTCCTCTCAATGTGATTTCTTTTCTTGTGATTTTTTGGATCTTTGGATTGTGCAACCGCTCCACTATTTTCGCAAAATAATGTGATGGGAACTTGCTCCATTCTCACAACACTAAGATCAGAAAGGAATTTCTTGAGCCAAACATCTTCCTTTGCCGCTTCACAAGTAGCAACATATTCAGCTTCCATGGTGGAGTCCGCAATACAAGATTGCTTAACACTCCTCCAACTTATGGCTCCACCTCCCAAGGTGAAAACACATCTTGAAGTGGATTTTCTGAAATCTAGATTCAATTGAAAATCTGAATCTGTATAGCCAATGGGAATTAAATCCTCACACCGGTAAACAAACATATAATTTCTCGTTTTCCATAGATACTTAAGAATATGTTTTACAGCTTGCCAATGTTTTGGTCTTGGATTTGATTGATATCGGCTGACCATGCCAACTGATTAAAAAATATCTGGTCTAGTACAAAGCATGGCATACATGAGACTTCCTCCTGTAGAAACATAAGGAAATTGTCTTATCATGTTTTCTTCCTCTTGCATCTTAGGCCTTTGGTCATTAGACAGAGGAACTCCATGTCTGAAAGGAATTAATCATTTCTTGGAGTTTTGCATGCTAAACCGTTCTGGAACCTTATTTATATATCCAGCTTGTGATAAGCCTAAGATCTTATTCTTGCGATCTCGCCAAAGCTTGATCCCTAGAATAAAGTTAGCCTCACCCAATTCCTTCATATCAAATTGGCTAGACAACCAAACCTTTACTGATGACATTACCCCTACATCATTCCCAATGAGTAGAATATCATCAACATAAAGTACTAGGAACATTACTACTTTATCTCGATGTCTTTTGTACACACATAGTTCATCAAGATTTTGTTCAAAACCAAATGACTTGATTGCTTGATCAAATCTGATATTCTATATGACCTAGATGCTTGCTTTAGTCCATAAATGGACCTTTTCAATTTGCATACCATATGCTCTTGATTTTTTGCTATGAAACCTTCCGGTTGCATCATATAGATTTCTTCTTCAAGATTGCCATTAAGAAATGCAGTCTTGACATCCATTTGCCAAATCTTATAATCATAATGAGCAGCAATGGATAAGAAAATTCTAATAGATTTAAGCATTACTAGTGGTGAAAAGGTTTCTTCATAATCAATACCTTCTTTTTATGTATACCCTTTCGCCACTATCCTTGCTTTAAAAGTTTCAACATTTCCATCTATCCCTATCTTCCTCTTGTAAACCCATTTGCAACCAACAGGTTTAATGCCATTAGGCGCCTCTACAAGATCCCAAACATGATTGGAATACATAGAATCCAATTCAGATTTCATACCTTGGACCCAATGATGTGCAACTATATCATTTATTGCTTCATCATAATTGTAAGGATCCGATTCAGCCTCTTTTGAGATAGCTTCATAAGTTTCTCCTAAACCTATAAATCTTATAGGAGACTGAACAATTCTCCCACTACGATGAGGCACTTGTGTACTAGACATCTCATGAGTAGTATCTTGTGGTGTATCTAATACAACCACATCATTCCTAGTTTTATCCAACAGTTATTGATTTATAGATTCATTCATTTTAACCAATACAACTCTACTTCTAGGAGTAAAATTATTCATATAGTCATTTTCCAAGAATTTATTGTTTGTACTAACAAAAACTTTGTTATCCTTATGACTATAGACTAAACCTCCAACAGCTCCTTTTGGATATCCTACAAAAAATACTACTTTTGTTTTAGATTGTAACTTGTGAGACTTTCCTTTTAACACATGTGCTGGACAACTCAAATATAGAGATGTCTCATACTAGGCTTACCCCCATTTCACAACTCTGCAGGTGTTTTAGGAACAGACTTCGAAGGTACTAAATTCAGAAGATATATTGCAGTATTTAAGGCATATCCCTAAAAGGAAATTGGTAGAGTAGAATAACTCAACATGGACCTAACCATTTCTAAAAGAGTCCTATTCCTTCTTTCTGCTACACCATTTTGTTGTGGAGTTCCAGGTGCAGTCAACTGGGATATAATCTCATTTTCAGTCAAGTAATCCTTAAAATCCCCAAGAAGGTATTCGCCACCTCAATTAGATTGAATGACCTTTATGCGTTTACCTAATTGATTCTCAACTTCAGCCCTAAACTCTTTGAACTTTTCAAAAGTTTTGGACTTTCGTTTCATTAGGTACACATAACCAAATCTAGAGTAATCATCAGTGAAAGTAATGAAATACTCATAGCCACCTCTTGCTTGGATTGACATAGGACTACATACATCTGAATGTACTAGTTCTAGCAACCCTTGGGCTTTTCTACCTTTTGTATTAAAAGGTGGTTTGGTCATTTTACCTTCCAAACAAGATTCGCAAACTGGAAGACCATCAAAGTCCATGGGCCCTAAGAGTTCATCTTTGATAAGTCTTTGAATTCTGTTTGAATTAGTATGACCCAAACGCAAGTGCCAAAGATATGCTTCACTAGTAGAAGAAGACTTTCTCTTTAATGATTTCACATGTGAATTATTATATAATTTAGAATTGTATAATTCATGCTTATCAGAAGTTAAAATATAAAAACCATCCACAATATTGCCAAAATAGATAAACACTTTACCCTTCTTTATTACAACATTGTCTTTAAGGATAACACAATATCCATGTTTACCTAAATAAGTTGTAGAAATTAAATTCCTACGAACATTAGTACAATCTGAATCCACACTCCAGGAATCCATGGGATTCTGTACCAAACATATTTCAAGAAGAAATGAACTTTTCATATCCTTATTCTTGGCAGCTTTGAATTTTGGACAATTCCTCTTCCAATGTCCTTTCTCACCACAATGGAAACATTTTCCTTTGATTTTCTTTCCTTTGTCAGCAACCCCTAAGGCAATTTGTTTACCATCTTACTTAGTGAAATCCTTCTTCTTCTTCTTCTTCTTCTTACCCTTGTCTTTCGACTTAGGTTGAGAAGTAGAAGTTGCACCCACATTACTTCAACACTAGAAGTACCAAGGATGCCTTCCACCGCCACTAACTCATTCATTAATTCAGACAAAGAATAAATCTTTTTGTTTATGTTATAATTAAGTCTGAATTCCTTAAATGATTTTCGGTAGTGACTGGAATATCATATCCACTTGGGATTCTCCATCAATGTCGGCACCTAAAACTTCCAATGTATTCAAATTAGAGATCATTGTAAGATAATGCTCTCTCACTGAACTACCTTCAGCCATTTTGGTATTATAAATTTGCCTCATGATTTCTTGCCTTGCTGAACGACCTTGCTCACCAAACATCTCATTCAGACTTAGCATAATATCTGAAGCTAATTCTACATCCCACATTTGATGCTGTAGAACATTTGAGATGGATGCTAGGATATAGCACTTGGCCATTTCATTAGATTTCTACCAATGATCATATCGCTGATTTTACTTATGAGGAGCATCTAATAAAGGAAAGCTAGGACATGGTTGAGTAAACACATATTTGTGCTTTTCAGTTGTAAGAACTGTTGGAAAAATGCATGGAAAATAAGTATTTTGTATCTCATGCAAAACATGCGCAGCGGAAAAAATTAACGGATCTACTTCACTCGCAATTGATAACATGTACTATGTAAGTTTAAGAATTAGAGAACAAGAAAGCGTACCTTGGTGCGGTGAAATTCAAAACCGAAGATCAGAAGCACTTGATAATACTTTTAATCTTCACTCCAATTCCAAGGAGAGAATAAGAGAGTGTCCAACACTCACGTACAAACCATTTCATTCCTTGTATGAAAAAAACACTTAAAAAAGTCTCATAAAAATCTTAATGAAATTCTGTATGTTTCTCTCCTTATATATAACTGATTATCTAATTGGGCTCGCCTTTTGGGCCATTCCAATTGGGCTCTTATGTGTGACTTGGAGTGGGATCAAAAGGGACCAATAAGACACTAGCTCCAATCGGTCTTGGGCTTTTCTGTAAACTCTTGACAAGTTCAAAGTTACCATTAACTATATTTAATACCACTATATAAATATAGTTGCACTCTAGGCCTTATATATAAACTATATCCCAAGACTTTATTGAACATGCAACCCCTTCATAAAATACTCGTAGTAATACAAAGTCATGGATGTAGACTGCCACTTTGAAGATTACTACATCTTAATCCTTGAGTACCCTGTTTAATCCTTTATGTTATTCATTATATATTTATGAAATCTAATTCCATAAATATATACTTTAGTAACTCCTTACTAAAGTGGTTGGGCCTAACTCTCTAAATAACCAAACCCATTAAACTTATCTCAAGGGAATATTTTGTATCTCTGTTGAGAGACTATGAATTCCATCTTGAGAATACATGTTCCATCAACACTAAATATCGCTGCCCAACATACTGAGATTTTGACCGTGACTAATAGATCTCACTCCTGATATATCAAAGCAACCTACATCTCATGATTAGGTTCATTATTCTCTCGAGATTAAGAGTTCATGTAAATAGAAGTCGTGAGATTTATTATTCATTTAACAGTCATTAGGAGAATAATAAATCTCACAGCGGTCCAGTTCAATATATCTTAACTCTTAAAATATATCAACATACCAACTAGAAATCTTCATTTCCATGATCAAGACAAATCATCTAAGTTGATATGTTATAGTCTTCGCAGATGAAACGCCCAATTTCATCACCGACTATGAACTACATTTTGAGTTTACAAGGAACTTGTGATTTACATCTTCCATGACTAAATCACATAAATCACATACAATGCATTTCATGGACTAAGATAATGTCCCATTAGTTCATTTATAAATAGTCTCATATAATTAAACAAATTAATATGACATGCCAATAAATTGGATTTTAGGGTATAAACCCCAACAATCTCCCACTTGCTCTTAAAGACAATTTATCATATATCCGACACTTATTTCCCTTTAGAATAATTCATAATCACTCTAGGGCAAGGTATGGAAACAAGTTACAGCCAGATTTATTACATAAATTATCTTTTCTACTACTATTTGTCATGTAGTCATATCTCTCTAATGAGATGATACTATTTACACTTATGTGTATCTTCACCACCTAGGGTAAACACATATCTTGAACTCTAACTTCATAATGTATATCTTCACCACTTAGGATGGAAATATATCTTGAAGTCCAATTTCATGAATCACAATCAAACTACAAATTAGTATTTGTACATCCAGTAATAATCAAAACTTCACTTTTGTGGACAAGCATATAATATCTCATTCTCATAAGATATTTGAGTATATGCTTTACTCCCACTAAATTAAGTGATCTTTGATTCAATTGATATTTGCTTACTATGCCCACCGCAAAATAGATATTTAGCCTAGGACCACAATATTCTCTGCCTTTTGATATAAGGAACCGTCTTAATATGCTCTGCCTTTTATATGTCTTAGGACCACAATGCTATATAAAGGAACTTCAACTTATAAGGAAAGAATCATTTCTTGAAGTATTACATGCTATGCTTGGCTAGAATCTAATCTATTTAAGCAGTTTGAGATAGACCAAACATCCTAAATTCTGAATTTTAACAAAGTTTAATTCTTAGAATGTGACCAGTCTTTCCCAAGTACTTTATATCAAACTGGACTAGACAACCAAAAACTCCATTAATGACAATATCTCTACATCATTCTAAATGATTAGAATGTCATCAACATACATTAAGAAAATTATTATTCTATATAGCTTTTACACACCTAAGACCTTTTAATACTTGATCAAAATCAAACAATTTGATTTCTTGATCAAAGATGATATTTTATGATTAGTTGCTTGTTTTAGTCCATAAATGGAATTTAAGCAACTTGCAAACTAAACACTACTGGTTCTTTGCTATGTTCAAGTCTAGTTACATCATATAGATGTTTTTCTCAAGATTGCTACTAAAAGAAGCTTTCTTGACATCCATTTCCATATTTCATCCAAATGAAATATAATGGATAAGAGAATCTAGATATTGTCAAGCTTGACTATTGGTGAAAAAATCTTTTCATAGTCGAACCATTTCTTTCTGAATAAATATTTTCGCCATTAGTCTTGACTTTGAAGGTTTGCACCTTCAATTATATCAATCTCATATTCTTGTAGACCTATTTGAGAACAATATGATTAATGCCATTAGGCGCCTCTACAAGTTCTAGACTTTAAATAGAATCTAATTCTATTCACATAACCTTTATCCAATAATTCATATTCATATCATCTATTGCCTCTACGTAGGACTGAGGATCAAATTTATATCCTTGTGGAATGACTTCAAAAGTTTATTCCAAAAGTATGAATTTATTTGGTAATTAACAATCCTCCCACTATGATATTGTACCGGTGTACTAGCTATATATGTAGAATAATGCCCTGTGGTGTATCTCATACAACCATCTCATTTCTAAATGTATTCTATAGTTGTCTTACAACAAATTCTGACATTTTTGTTCTAGAACAATTCTTTGTTTTGCTTTAAGATTATTCACATAGTCATCGTCAAGAAACTTTGTATTTGTACTTTACAAACGCCTTATCTTCTTTATGACTACCAAAATAACCTTTTACAATTCCTTTTGGATACCCAACAAAAACACACATTTTTCTATCTTTTGATTTCAATTTGTTAGACTTCCTTTCTAGCACAACTGCTGGACATCTCAAAAGTGGAAGTATCATATACTAGGTTTTCACCCAATCCACAATTTGACAAATGTCATAGGAACAAACTTTTGAAATCAGTTTTAGAAAATGTATAGTAATAATTGCAGTATATCTCCAAGAGAAAATAAACAAATGGAAATACTAATCATGTACTTTACTAAATCTAAAAGAGTGTTATTCCTCCTTTATGTATGCACTCACTTAAAAGAAGTTATTGAAACTATATTCCTTTACAATAAAGGAACCTTAGATTGTATTATCCTCTAAATAGAATTCATAGATTGAGAATATAACAAGATAATGGTTCTAAAAGCCTATCTTTCACCAATTTTGAATATCATTTAGATTAATAAGATCTAAGCATAAGTGCCAAAACATACATTGCTAAAGGACAAAAAATTTCTCTTTAAAAGTAAAACATGTAAATTTTCATCTAGAAAATAATAATGGATAATGCTTAGCTTTACCAAAACCGGAAACACTTTCCTTTCGGTCATGTTTTTAAGTCTAATCTCCTTTTGGAAACTAGTAGGACAACTATCTTGTCCAACTGTTTGGTATCTTAATTCCTTTTCTTACCACCTTTACTTTTCAGTCTAGGCAAAAAATTTGAATTAAATCATATTGATCCTAGCCTTAGCTTTTAGGATGTCTTTCTTTGTGTAGAACTCACCCATCAATTCAAATAATTTAAAAGAAATTCATTTTCAAAATAATCTGAATTGATCAAATGATTCTAACAAGGACTTGTGGATCATTTCCAAATGAGATTAACATTTAATCTCTACATCCAAGAAATCTAATTTATTTTAAAATAAAATATTTTCATAAAATGATATAAAATTGGAACTCCTTAAGCTTTTCTTAGCACTTAATATGATTCATACCAAAACTCTCATTTAGACTTAATATAAAGTCTAAATCTAGTACTAACTCTTTCATCTCATGATGTAGTACAATTGAGATAGAAGTCAATGTTACATTTCAGCATTTCAACGGAGACTATGATCATATCATAAGGTATCTTCCATCAATGCATCATGCGTAGGAAATCATGACAATGCTGAATTAAAACAAAATTTATGTACTTTAGCTCCTTTAAGCACCATGTCCAAAATTATTTCTAAGTTATTGTGATTCAATTAAAATAGTAGCTAGAGGACAAAAATTATGACAACTTTATTTTGAGACTATGAACATAATTACAAAGACATTATATTTTGCATCCATAACCATGTAGTATAAAGCCCATAAAACATACTATATTAGGTGCAACAACAACCTAATCCTGCAATTAATATTCTTCGGAAGCGAGGTCATACCAATCACTATAATCAGACGAGATTTATTCTCATTATTAATGCTATCATGGTAACTCTTACCAAACAAAAATAATTTGCCGCTTTTCCTTTAGCCTTTAAGTGATAATGACATAGCTCCTTTGAGAGGTTAACATTACACTTAGTCTAGTGTACACCATTATCTAGAACCATGTGTAGCCACATTTCATCTCCCTTTATTGTGTTTAAACTTGTAGTACCATGAAGCAAAACACCCTCCTTTGGGATCGTGAGGCATATACGCCAAGTCTCAGTGCTTGTTCACACTAAACGGGTAAGTTCAATCTTGTAGTACCATGAAGTAAACACCCTCCTTTGGGATCGCAAGGCATATACACCAAGACGATGTGCTTACCCCACACTACTATGAACTGATAATGGAGGCCGTGAGATCCAACCCTTGTATCTCTCTCCCACTAGAAATTTTAAAACAAGTGAATTGTTTTGAAATCATTGTGATCTCATCACAATTTTAACCTTACACATCATATGTGTTTAATTGTTTAAATTCAATGTGATGTTACTAAGTTACGTCACTACAGTGTCACGAACATTCGCGCAATCACAAAGAAGTTTAACCTTGTAATCCGTGAAGCAAATACCCTCTGCATGGAATGCAAGACTCGAAATCAAGACAAGGTATCTATTCACATTACAATAAACTTAACAAAAAGGTTACTTTAGCACTCCCACTCGTTATTTGGGTTTTTCTTAAATAATTGTGATCCCATCACAACTAATAACCTTGAACTTGATGAAGACTCTAATCTCATTAGAATCACTAACTAAAATGGAAATCCTAAACTATTTAGGATTCCTTAAACACTAATGAATCAAAAATTAGCTATATAGAACTCTATCCTTACTTTCCTAAATGATAAGTTCTAATCTCATTAGAAACTATATACCTTTTAATTAAGCTTTAATCCCATTAAAACTTCTAATTAAAATAAATTAAGGACTTTTAAACATACAACAATTCTAATCTCATTAGAATGTTTGTTAAAAGACAAGTCCTAAACGATTTAGGACTAAGAGTTCTATTTAACTAATACCATTGATCTCATTAGGTCTTTTAGTTAGAACTATGTGTAATCTCATCACACGCATCCTTGTTCTTTATACATGTTAAAAACACTTAGAGAAATTCTGGATCATCAATCCTCGACAGATGCTCGATCGATCGAGAAACAATTCCGTAAAGCTCGATCGATGCTCGACAGATCCTCAATCGATTGAGAAAACTTCTGCCAGTTTGATTGATGCTCGACATATTCTCGATCGATCGAGCGTCGCGAATTTCGAATGTTCTAGAATTTTTCTAAGACAGTTTTAACGTTTTCATGAACAAAACAACCATCATATGAACATAATGGACACAGATTGATATCTAAACAGAATATCATTGATGCTATAGCCTTAAAAATCAATTTAACATACTTAAACTCAAAATTTAAATAACATCAAAAATAGTTTTCATCAAATCATAGTTTCAACAACCATGTAGAAAATTAAATTTCTCACAACATGAAACTATTATCTCTAATTCCAAAAACTCACAAAACATGTTATATAATTCGAATTGAAGACCATTCTGATACCAATTGTTAGAAAAATGCATGGAAAATAAGTATTTGTATCTCATGCAAAACATGCGCAGCGGAAAAAATTAACGGATCTACTTCATTCACAATTGATAACATGTACTATGTAAGTTTCAGAATTAGAGAACAAGAAAGCGTACCTTGGTGCGGTGAAATTCAAAACCGAAGATCAGAAGCACTTGGGAATACTTTTAATCATCACTTTAATTCCACTTAATGCCCAAGATATGTGGTCTCTCAATCAGTTTTCAAGGAGAGAATAAGAGAGTGTCCAATACTTACATACAAACCATTTCATTCCTTGTATGAAAAAAACACTTAAAAAGGTCTCATGAAAAACCTTAATGAAATTCTGTATGTTTCTCTCTTTATATATAACTGATTATCTAATTGGGCTAGTCTTTTGGGCGATTCCAATTGGGCTCTTGTGTGTGGCTTGGAGTGGGACCAAAAGGGACCAATAAGACACTATCTCTAATGGGCCTTGGGCTTTTCTGTCAACTCTTGACAAGTCCAAAATTATCATTAACTATATTTAATACCACTATATAAATATAGTTGCACTCTAGGCCTTATATATAAATTATATCCCAAGACTTTATTGTACATGCAACACTTTCATAAAATATTCGTAGTAATACAAAGTCATGGATGTAAATTGCCACTTTGAAGATTACTACATCTTAATTCTTGAGTACCTGGTTTAATCCTTTATGTTATTCATTATATATTTATGAAATCCAATTCCATAAATATATACTTTAGTAACTCCTTACTAAAGTGGTTGGGCCCAACTCTCTGAATAACCAAATCCATTAAACTTATCTCAAGGGAATATTTTGTATCTCCGTTGAGAGACTATGAATTCCATCTTGAGAATACATGTTCCATCAACACTAAATGTGGCTGCCCAACGTACTGAGGTTTTGCCGTGACTAATAGATCTCACTCCTGATATATCAAAGCAACCTACATCTCATGATCAGGTCCATTATTCTCTTAGGATTGAGAGTTCGTGTAAATAGAAGTCGTGAGATTTATTATTCATTTAACAGTCATTAGGAGAATAATAAATCTCACAGCGGTCCAGTTCAATATGTCTTAACTCTTAAAACATATCAACATACCAACTAGAAATCTCCATATCTATGATCAAGACAAATCATCTTAGTTGATATGTTATAGTCTTCGCGGATGAAACGCCCATTTTCATCACCGACTACGAACTACATTTTGAGTTTACAAAGAACTTGTGATTTATATTTTCTGTGACTAAATCACATATAATGTATCTCATAGACTAAGATAATGTCCCATTAGTTCATTTATAAATAGTCTCATATAATTAAACAAATTAATTATTTATGACATGCCAATAAATTGGATTTTAGGACATAAACCCCAACAAGAACAATGTCCAAATTTCTTTTCCAATCAACATAGTTGGATCCAGTCAGTTTGTTTTGATTAAGAATAGTAACAAGTGGGATAAATGATGCCATGTTCAAATATGAAAATAATAAACATGAATATAATAAGTAAATTGGACATTATCAATTTAGCATATAAGCATATAATATGGAATCTTAATAAAACCACAACATAATATATATGCTACGACAACCCAATCCCATATTCAATATCCGTTAGCATAGAGTGAACATTAAATACTATGATTGATTGATAACTATTTTCATTATTAGTGCTATGATGATAACTCTTATCAAACACTAATAATATGCCGTTTTACATTTAGCCTCTCAATAATAATAGTAAGAACTCAGCATAGAGGATATTATAATACTTAGTCTAGTGTATACCATTGTCTAGAATTATGTGTAACCATATTTCATCCCTTTAACAGGCTTATTTTATAGTGCCATAATAAAAACACCTTCTGCATGGAATGCAAAGCTTGAAGCTAAGACAAGGTGTTTGATCCAACTACTATAAACCAAGAAATTCAATCCTGTAGTACCATGAAATAAATACTTTCCGCATGGAATGCTAAGCTCGAAGCAAAGACAAAGTATATGTTTCATACTACTATGAACCAACAATGGAGGCCATGAGATCCAACTCTTGTATCTTTCTCACACTAAAAGTTTTAAATTAAAGGTTTTTAATTTGTATACATGTGTAATCTAATCACACAAAGCCTTGCACTTTATATATTTGAAAACACTTAGAAGAAGTTCAAAATTCCCTTCAGTGGCATTGTCACTAGTATCTCGCGACTAAGCTTTTCCCGCGAAAATGAATAAAGGGAAAAACATGAAAACACAAAATTCGGACAGAGACTTTCATGACTGTCTCGCGACTAATTCGCAAGTAAAGCTTACCTGCGAAAAATTTGTGAAAACACAAAATTTAGACAGAAGCTTTCGTGACTATCTCGCGACTATTTCGCGAGTAAAGCTTACCCGCGAAAAACCCGTATTTTCAGTTTTCTAAAAGGAACATCTGAACTGTTTTCAACTGTTTTCCATGAACAAACAACCACCATATGAACATAATAGATGAGATTTGATATCAAAACTAAATTTCATTGATGCTATAGCCTTAAAGATCAATTTAACATACTTAAATTCAAATTTAAACTACATCATAACATCAATGTCAGTTTTTATCAAATCATAGTTTCAACAACCATGCAGAAAATTAAATACATATACAATCTTCTAACATCATGAAACTATTATCTTTAATTCCAAAACTCACAAAAACATGTTATACAGATTCAAATTGAAGACTGCTCTGATACCATTTGATGGAAATATGTATGTACGCAGCGGAAAATAAAAGGATCTACTTCATTCGAAATTGATAACATGCACTATGTAAATTTCAGAATATAGAACCAAGAGAGTGTACCTTGGTGCAGTGAATTTCAAAACCAAAGATCATAAGTTCTTGAGAACACTTTTAATTTTCACTCCAATTCCACTAACGCCTAAGATATGTGGTCTCTCAATCAGTTTTTGTTCAAGGGAGAAAGAGAGAGTGTCCAACACTCACATACACACCATTTCACAATGATGTCTCTCTTTTTCATATATTAAAATTCTGTATGTTTCTCTCCTTATGACTGATTATCTAATTGGGCTACCCTTTTAGGCCTTTTCTATTGGGCTTTAGTATGTGGCTTGGAGTGGGACCAAAATGGATCAATAAGACACTAGCTCTAATAGGCCTTAGGCTTTTCTGTCAACTCTTGACAAGTCCAAAGTTACCATTAACTATATTTAATAGAATTATATAAATATAGTTGCACTCTAGACCTTATTAATAAATTATATCCCAAAATTTTATTATACATGCAACCCCTTCATAAAATATTCGTAGTAATACAAAGTCATGTATGTGGGCTGTCACTTTGTAAATTACTACATCTTATCCTTGAATACCCGGTTTAATCCTTTAAAGTTATTCATCATATATTTATGAAATTCAATTTCATAAATATATATTTTAGTAACATAATATATTTAGGATGTGTGCCCTTAAATCCTATTGTATGATGCTATTTATGACATTATGTATAACTTAGTGTTGTGATTAATAAAGTTGTTTTATTATTATTTAAAATAATGGTAATATGAATATTGAGACATTATCATATAGTACATGAGATGCATATTATGTGATTTAGTCACAGAAGATATAAATCCCAAGTTTTTTGTAAACTCAGAATTGTAGTTCGTAGTCAGTGATGAAATTGGACATTTCATTTGCGAAGACTATAACATATCAACTAAGATGATTTGTCTTGATCATGGAAGTGGAGACTTCTAGTTGATATGTTGATATGGTTTAAGAGTTAAGACATATTGAACTGGATCGCTGTGAGATTTATTATTCTCCTAACGACTGTTAAATGAATAACAAATCTCACGACTTCTATTTGCATGAACTCTTAATCTTGAGAGAATACTGAACCTGATCATGAAGTGTAGGTTGCTTTGATATACCAGGAGTGAGATCTATAGTAACGGTCAAAACCTCAGTATGTTAGGTAGCCACATTTAGTGTTGATGGAATATATATTCTCAAGATGGGTTAGTTATTCAGAGAGTTAGGCCTAACCACTTTAGTAAGAAGTTACTAAAGTATATATTTATGAAATTAGATTTCATAAATATATGATAAATAAGTTTAAAGGATTAAACTGGGTACTCAAGGAATTAAAATATAGTAATTTACAAAGTGACAGTATGGTTTTATGACTTTGTATTACTATGAATATTTTATGAAGGGGTTGCATGTATAATAAAGTCTTGCGATATAATTTATAAATAAGGCTTAGAGTGCAATTATATTTATATAGTGGTATTAAATATAATTAATAGTAACTTTGGACTTGTCAAGAGTTGACGGAAAAACCCAAGGCCCATTGGAGCTAGTGTCTTATTGGTCCCTTTTGGTCCCACTCTAGGCTATGAAATCTGAATTAGATTCCATGTATACCAATCAATTTGGGATCTTTTAAAGGTGCCTAACGGGCATTAAACTTGTTGGTTGCAAATGGGTTAACAAGAGAAAGAGAGGGATAGATAGAAAGGTTAAAACCTTTAAAACAAGGCTAGTGGCGAAAAGGTGTACACAAAAAGAAGGAATTGACTATGATGAAACTTTTTCTCTAGTAGCCATGCTTAAGTTTATCGAAATTCTCTTATTTATTGCTGCTCATTACAATTATGAGATTTGGCAAATGGATGTCAAGATTGCATTTCTTAATGACAATCTTAAAGAAGAAATCTACATGTTGCAACCGGAAAGTTTCATAGCAAAGAACCAAGAGCATATGGTATGCAAGTTGAAAAGGTCTATTTATGGACTTAAACAAGCATCTAGGTCATGGAACATCAGATATGATCAAGCAATCAAGTAATTTGGTTTTGAACAAAATCTTGATGAACCATGTGTGTACAAAAGACATCGAGATAAAGTAGTAATGTTCCTAGTACTTTATGTTGATGATATTCTACTCATTGGAAATGATGTAGGGGTAATGTCATCGGTTAAAGTTTGGTTGTCAAGCCAATTTGATATGAAGGACTTGGACGAAGCTAACTATATTCTAGGGATCAAGCTTTGGCGAGATCGAAAGAATAGGATGTTAGGTTTGTCACAAGCTAGATATATAGATAAGGTTCTAGAACGGTTTAGCATGCAATACTCCAAGAACGGATTACTTCCTTTCAGACATGGAATTCCTCTGTCTGATGACTAAAGGCCTAAAACTCAAGAGGAAGAAAATATGATGAGACAAGTTCTTATGCTTCTGCAGTGAGAAGTTTCATGTATGCCATGCTTTGTACTAGACCAGATATCTATTATTCAATTGGTATGGTCAGCCGATATTAATCAAATACAGGACCAAAACATTGACAAGCTGTAAAGCATATCCTCAAGTATCTTAGGAGAACGAGAGATTATATGCTTTGTTTACCAGTGTGATGATTTGATTCCCATTGGCTATACAGATTCAGATTTTCAGTCAGATCTTGATTTTAGAAAGTCCACTTTAAGTTGTGTGTTCACCTTGGGAGGTGGAGCCATAAGTTGGAGGAGTGTTAAGTAATCTTGTATTGCGGACTCCACCATGGAAGCTGAATATGTTGCTGCTTGTGAAGCGGCAAAGGAAGCAGTTTGACTCAAGAAATTCCTTTATGATCTTGGTGTTGTGAGAATTGAGTAAGTTCCTATTACATTGTTCTGTGACAATAGTGGAGCGATTGCAAAATCTAAGGATCCAAGGAATCACAAGAAAGAAAAGCACATAGAAAGAAAGTACCACATCATTCGAGACATTGTTGCTCATAGAGATGTAGTAGTAGCAAAGATTGAAAGTGTAAAGAATCTAGTGGATCCTTTTACCAAAACCTTGTCCCAAAGGACTTTTGAGTCACATTTGAAGGAAATGAGAGTTAGATTAGTGCACAATAGTCTTTAGGAAAAATGGGAGATTGTTAGGATGTGTGCCCTTAAATCCTATTGTATGATGCTATGTATGACATTATGTATGACTTAGTATTGTGATTAACAAAGTTGTTTTATTATTATCTAAAATAATGGTAACATGAATATTGAGACATTATCATATAGTCCATAAGATTCATAGTATGTGATTTATGTGATTTAGTCACAGAAGATATAAATCACAAGTTCTTTGTAAATTCAGAATTGTAGTTCGTAGTCGGTGATGAAATTAGGCATTTCATCTGTGAAGACTATAACATATCAACTAAGCTGATTTGTCTTAATCATGGAAGTGGAGACTTCTAGTTGATATGTTGATATGTTTTAAGAGTTAAGACATATTGAACTGGACCAATGTGAGATTTATTATTCTCCTAACGACTGTTAAATGAATAATAAATCTCACGACTTCTATTTGCATGAACTCTTAATCCTGAGAGCATAATGGACCTAATCATAAGGTGTAGGTTGCTTTGATATATCAGGAGTGAGATCTAAAGTAATGGTCAAAACCACAGTATGTTGGGCAGTCACATTTAGTGTTGATGGAATATATATTCTTAAGATAGAATTCATAGTCTCTTAATGGAGATATAAAATATTCCCTTAAAATAAGTTTAATGGATTCAATTATTCAGAGAGTTAGGCCTAACCACTTTGGTAAGAAGTTACTAAAGTATATATTTATGAAATTGGATTTCATAAATATATGATGAATAACTTTAAAGGATTAAATCGGGTACTCAAGGAATTAAGATGTAGTAATTTACAAAGTGACTGTCTACTTTCATGACTTTTTATTATTACAAATATTTTATGAATGGGTTGCATGTATAATAAAGTCTTGGGATATAATTTATAAATAAGGCCTAGAGTGCAATTATATTTATAAAGTGGTATTAAATATAATTAATGGTAACTTTGGACTTGTCAAGAGTTGAAAGAAAAGCCCAAGACCCATTGGAGCTAGTGTCTGTTAGGGTTTGTGCCCTAAAATCCAATTTATTGGCATGTCATAAATAATTAAATTGTTTAATTATATGAGACTATTTATAAATGAACTAATGGGACATTATCATAGTCCATGAGATGCATTGTATGTGATTTAGTCACAGAAGATGTAAATCACAAGTTCTTTGTAAATTCATAATTTATAGTTCGTAGTCGGTGATAAAATTGGGTATTTCATTTGCGAAGATTATAACGTATCAACTAAGATGATTTGTCTTGATCATGGAAGTGGAGACTTCTAGTTGATATGTTGATATGTTTTAAGAGTTAAGACATATTGAACTGGACCGCTGTGAGATTTATTATTCTTCTAACAACTGTCAAATGAATAATAAATCTCACGGCTTCTTTTTGAATGAACTCTTAATCCTGAGAGAATAATGGACATGATCATGATGTGTAGGTTGCTTTGATATATTAGGAGTGAGATCTATTTGTGACGGTCAAAACCTCAGTATGTTGGGCAGCCGCATTTAGTGTTGATGGAACATATATTCTCAAGATAGAATTCATAATTTCTTAATGGAGATATAAAATATTCCCTTGAGATAAGTTTAATGGGTTTAGTTATTCAGAGAGTTGGGCCCAACCGCTTTAGTAAGAAGTTACTAAAGTATATATTTATGAAATTGGATTTCATAAATATATGATGAATAACATAAAAGATTAAACTGGGTACTCAAGGATTAAGATGTAGTAATCTTCAAAGTGACAGTCTATATTCATGACTTTGTATTACTACGAATATTTTAATGAAGGGGTTGCATGTATAACAAAGTTTTGGGATTTAATTTGTTAATAAGGCCTAAAGTGCAATTATATTTATATAGTGGTATTAAATATAATTAATGGTAACTTTGGACTTGTCAAGAGTTGACGGAAAAGCCCAAAGCCCATTAGAGCTAGTGTCTTATTGGTCCATTTTAGTCCCACTCCAAGCCACACACTAAAGCCCAATTGGAAAAACCCAATAAGCCAGCCCAATTAGATAATCAGTTATTTATAAAGGCAGAAACATACAGAATTTTTATTAGAGAAAATAAGAAACGGTGTGTATGTGAGAGTGAGACACACTTTTATTCTCCCTTTGAAAACTGATTGAGAGACCACACATCTTGGGCGTAAAGTGAAATTGGAGTGAAGATTAAAAGTGTTCCTAAGTGCTTCTAATCTTTGTTTTGAATTTCTCCACACTAAGGTACGCTATCTTGTTCTTAAATTTTGAAATTTACATAGTGCACGTTATCAATCATAAATGAAATAGATCCTTGTTTGTTGCTTCCGCTATGTGTTTTGTATGAGATACAAAACCAGTTTTTTCCTTCAATTGGTATCAGAGCCAGGTTTTCATATCATGATTGTATAGCGTGTGATTGAATTTTAGAATTTAAGAAAACCGTTATCTTTGTGTTTTAATTTTCTGCATCATATGAATACAATTGAGTGTTGATGCATTGATTGTTATATTCATAGTTGATGTACGGATTGCCATGCTTTATGTTAGTTTTTGATTTTTGGAGTAACCATTTTTGAAACTACCATATGAGTGAACCATGTTGATTGCATCACTTGGAAATTATAAGGCTTCAATCAATCCGTGTATAAATATAATTCAATAAATTGTCATGAATGTAACCGTCAAGTGCGCATTGGATTCTTTTGCACTGCTTGGATTTTGCAGCCATAATATATATATATATATATATATATATATATGGTGTAATAGTTATCATATATTATATGTATGGTTTATGGGAAAAATTCTTAATGGCTTGGAGTAGTGATGCACGGCTTGGCTATACCAAGGATTCAAGGCCCACGGTTGAAGTCAGTTATTGCACTTTGACATTGCACCTTTTGGATTATATATTGCACGGCTTGGTGAATGTCATTGCAAGGCTTGTTTTGGATGCATGGCTAGGATTCAATTGCCTTGCATGGATTATAGCCCACTTGCATGCATATATAAAGGATTCCATTTGTTTATAGAATCCGTATATTATGGTTCTTGATGTGTATATATATATATTACTTATATCAATTCGTATATTATATTATATTATAAATAATATGGATTTTTATATGTAATAAAGGTTTTTTATTACGTTATATATATATTTATATATTAATGCTAGTTTAATGAAATTTATTCCTAATGAGATTAAGATTATATTTTCAAGGGTTTTCCAACATTATTAGGGTTCTTGATGATGATCATGAAAACCTTAATGTTTGATCTGTGAATCTTCGTTGATTAAATTAAAAGTGTTTTTTGATGAAAGAACAATGAAGATGTCAAAAACGGTTACCTAAAAATTCTGAAAAAATTCAGTTTTGCGAGTCTCGATCGATTGAGAATTCCTTTCAACCGATCGAAGGCACTGAATTATGAATTTTCACTTGTTTTTGACTAAGTGTTAAAACTTTGATAAAAAAGCAAGGCTATGTGATTAATTTTACAGTCCTTAAAAGTTAAGGATATTTATTAATCATTATCTAACTAAAAGACCTAATGAGATCAAATATGTTAGTTAAATAGAACTCTTAGTCCTAAATTGTTTTATGATTAAAAGTCCTTAATTTATTTTAATTAGAGGGTTTTAATGAGATTAAAATTCTAATTAAAAGGTATATAGTTTCTAATGAGATTAGAATATTTTATTTAATAAATTAAGGATATATAACTAATTTTTGATTCATTAGTGTTTAAGGAATCCTAAATAGTTTAGGACTTCCATTTTAGTTAGTGATTCTAATAAGATTAGAATCTTCAACAAGTGCAAGGTTATTAGTTGTGAGAGATCACAATTATTTAAGAAAAACCCAAATAACGAGTGGGAGTGTTGAAATGACCCTTTTGTTAAGTTTATTGTAATGTGAATAGATACCTTGTCTTGACTTCGAGTCTTGCATTCCATGCGGAGGGTATTTGCTTCACGGGTTACAAGGTTAAACTTCTTTGTGATTGCGCAAATGTTCATTACGCTAAAGTGACGTGACTTAGTAACATCACATCGAATTTAAAAAATTAAACGCATTTGATGTGTAGGGTTAAAATTGTGATTAGATCACAATGATTTCAAGACAATCCACTTGTTTTAAAATTTCTAGTGGGAGAGAGATACAAGGGTTGGATCTCACGGTCTCCATTATCGGTTCGTAGTAGTGTGGGTAGGCACCTCGTCTTGATGTATATGCCTTGCGATCCCAAAGGATAGTGTTTACTTCATGGTACTACAAGATTGAACTTACCCGTTTAAAGTAGTGTGAACAAGTACCTCGTCTTGGCGTATATGCCTCGCGATCCCAAAGGAGGGTGTTTTGTTTCATGGTACTACAAGTTTAAACATTATAAAGGGAGAGGAAATGTGGCTACACATGGTTCTAGATAATGGTATACACTAGCCTAAGTGTAATGTTAACCTTCAAAAGGAGCTATGTCCTTATTACTTAGAGGCTGAAGGCAATACGGCATATTATTGGTGTATGATAAGAGTTATCATGATAACACTAATAATGAGAATAGTTCTCAACTAATTAATGTGTTTATAATAAACTTGCTACCAAGGAATTATAGACATGGATTGGGTTGTCGTTGCACCTAGTATATTATGTTTATACTATATGGTTATGGATGCAAAATATAATGTCCCTGTAATTATGTTCATAGTCTCAAAATAAAGTTGTCATAATTTTGTTCTTTAGCTACTATTTGTATTGGATCACATTAACTAAGTTATAATTTTGGACATGGTGCTTTAAGGAGCTGAAGTACATATATATGTTTCGATTAAGCATTATCATAATTTCCTATGCATGATGCATTGATGGAAGATGGCTTATGATATGATCATAATCTCCATTGAGATGCTAATACGTTACATTAGCTTTTATCTCAAATGTGCTACAGCATGAGATGCAAGAGTTAGTACTAGACTTAGACTTTGTATTAAGTCTAAATGAGATGTTTGGTATGAAATATCGTGCTACTAGACGATATTTAATATAAGTTATATTGAGTGCCAAGAAAAGCTTAAGGAGTTCCAATTCTATATCATTTATAAGAATGTTTTATATTTTTAAAATGAATTGGAATTCTTGGATGTAGAGATTAAATGTTAATCTCATATGGATGTGATCCACAAGTCCTTGTTAGAATGATTTGATCAATTCAAATTGTTTTGAAAATAATTTTTTTTTATATTATCTGAATTGATGAGTGAGTTCTACACAACGGAAGACATCCTAAAAGCTAAGGCTAGGATCAATATGATTTAATTCAAATTCTTAGCCTAGACCAAAAGGAAAAGGTGGTAAGAAGAGGAATTAAAATACCAAACACTTGGGCTAGCTAGTTGCCCTAGTAGTTGCCAGAAGGAAATTAGACTCAAAAGTATAACCAAAGTAAAGTGTTTCTGGTTTGGTAATGCTAAGCTTTGTCCATGATTGTTTTCTAGATGGAGATTTACATGTTTTACTTTTTAAAGAGAAAATTTCCGTCCTTTGATATTGTATGTTTGACACTTATGTCTAGATCTTATTAATCTAAATGGTATTCAAGATTGGTGAAAGATGGCCTTTTAGAACCATTATCTTTTTAAATTCCCAATCTATGAATTCTATTTGGAGGATAATATGATCTAGGGTTCCTTTATTGTAAAGGAATATAGTTTCAATGACTTCTTTAAGTCAGTGCATACATAAAGGAGGAATAAGACTCTTTTAGAAATAGTAAAGTACATGATTAATATTTCCATTTGCTTACTTCTTTTGGAGATATACTCTAATAATTACTATACATTTTCTAAAATTGATTTCAAAAGTTTGTTCCTATGACATTTGTCAAATTGTGGATTGGGTGAAAACCTAGTATATGATACTTTCACTTTTGGAAATGTCCAACACTTGTGCTAGAAAGGAAGTCTAACAAATTGAAATCAAAAGGTAGAAAAATGTGTGTTTATGTTGGGTATCCAAAATGAATTTCAAAAGATTGTTTTGGTAGTCATAAAAAAGATAAGATGTTTGTAAAGTACAAATACAAAGTTCTTGATGATGACTATGTGAATAATCTTAAAGCTATACATAGAATTGTTCTAGAAGAAATATGTCAGAATTTGTTGAAAGACAACTATAAAATACATTTAGAAATGAGATGGTTGTATTAGATACACCACAAGGAATTATTCTAGATATATAGCTAATACATCGATACAATATCGTAGTGGGAGGATTATCAATTATCAAATAAATTCATACTTTCGGAATAAACTTTTGAAGTCATTCCACAAGGATATGAATTTGATCCTCGGTCCTACTTAGAGGCAATAGATTATATAAATATGAATTATTGGATCAAGGTTATGTAAATAGAATTAGATTCTATTTAAAATCTAGAACTTGTAGAGGAGCCTATTGTTCTCAAATAGGTTTACAAGAAAAATGAGATTGATAGATTTGAAGGTGCAAACTTCAAACTCAAGACTACGGTGAAAAGATTTATTCAGAAAGAAATGGTTCGATTATTAAAAGTTTTTTTTCCACCAATAGTC
The DNA here is from genome assembly GCF_040712315.1 of Castanea sativa. Classification (NCBI taxonomy): domain Eukaryota; kingdom Viridiplantae; phylum Streptophyta; class Magnoliopsida; order Fagales; family Fagaceae; genus Castanea; species Castanea sativa. Next base: position 31,835,290 of record NC_134024.1, on the reverse strand, counting down.
AAGTTTGACTCTATCTAGATTCTCTTATCCATTATATATCATTTGGATGAAATATGACAATGGATATCAAGAAAGCTTCTTTTAGTAGCAATCTTGAGGAAGACATCTATATGATGTAACTAGACTTGTACATAGCAAAGAAACGGTAGTATTTAGATTGCAAACATCTAAATCATAAAATATCATCTTTGATCAAGAAATCAAATTGTTTGATTTTGATGAAGTATTAAAAGGCCTTATGGTGTAAAGCTATATAGAACAATAAATTTCTTAATGTATATTGATGATGTTCTAATCATTTAGAATGATGTTGAGTTATTGTCATCAATAGAGTTTTTGTTGTCTAATCCAGATTGATATAAAATACTTGGGAAAGACTAGTTATCCTAAGAATTTAACTTTGTTATAATTCAGAAATTAGGATGTTGGCTCTATCTCAAACTGCTTAAATAGATTAGATTCTAGCCAAATATAGCATATAATACTTCAAGAAAGGATTCTTTCCTTTTAAGTTTGAAGTTCTTTTATATATAGGACTGTGGACCAAAGACATATAAAAGGAAGAGCATATTAAGACGGTTCTTAATACTATACTAATAGGAAGTCTTTATGCTATGCTAAATACTAGGATAAATATCTATTTTGCAGTGGGCATGGTGAGCAAATATCATTTGAATCAAAGCACACTTAATTCAGTAGGAGTAAAGCATATACTCAACATCTTAGGAGAATGAGGGATTATATGCTTGTCCACAAAAGTAAGGTTTTGATAGTTACTGGATGTACAAATACTGACTTGTAGTTTGATTGTGATTCACGAAGTTGGACTTCAAGATATGTGTGCATCCTAGGTGGTAAAGATACACATTAAATGTAAGTATTATCTCATTAGAGAGATATGAGTACTTAAGTAGTAGTATAAAAGATAATTTATGCAATAAATCTGGCTAAAACTTGTTTCCAAACCTTGCCTTAGAGTAACCATGAATTACTCTAAAGGGAAATAAGTGTTGGATATATGGTAAATTGTCTTTGAGGGCAAGTGGGAGATTGTTAGGGTTTGTGCCCTAAAATCCAATTTATTGGCATGTCATAAATAATTAAATTGTTTAATTATATGAGACTATTTATAAATGAACTAATGAGACATTATCATAGTCCATGAGATGTATTGTATGTGATTTATGTGATTTAGTCACAGAAGATGTAAATCACAAGTTCTTTGTAAACTTAGAATTTATAGTTCGTAGTCGGTGATGAAATTAGGCATTTCATCTGCGAAGACCATAACGTATCAACTGAGATGATTTGTCTTGATCATGGAAGTGGAGACTTCTAGTTGATATGTTGATATGTTTTAAGAGTTAAGACATATTGAACTGGACTGCTGTGAGATTTATTATTCTTCTAACGACTGTCAAATGAATAATAAATCTTACGACTTCTATTTGCATGAACTCTTAATCCTGAGAGAATAATGGACCTGATCATAATGTGTAGGTTGCTTTGATATATTAGGAGTGAGATCTATTTGTCACGATCAAAACCTCAGTATGTTGAACAACTGCATTTAGTGTTGATGGAACATATATTCTCAAGATGGAATTTATAATCTCTTAACGAAGATATAAAATATTCCCTTGAGATAAGTTTAATGGGTTTAGTTATTCAGAGAGTTGGGCTCAACCACTTTAGTAAGAAGTTACTAAAGTATATATTTATGAAATTGGATTTCATAAATATATGAAATCTTCAAAGTGGCAGTCTATATTCATGACTTTGTATTACTACGAATATTTTAATGAAGGGGTTACATGTATAATAAAGTCACGGGATATAATTTATTAATAAGGCCTAGAGTGCAATTATATCTATATAGTGGTATTAAATATAATTAATGGTAACTTTGGACTTGTCAAGAGTTGACGGAAAAGCCCAAGGCCTATTGGAGCTAGTATCTTATTGGTCCCTTTTGGTCCCACTCCAAGCCACACACTAAAACCCAATTGGAAAGGCCCAATAGGCCAGCCCAATTAGATAACCAGTTAGTTATAAAGGCAGAAACATATAGAATTTTTATTAGAGAAAATAAGAAACAGTGTGTATGTGAGAGTGAGACACACTTTAATTCTCCCTTTGAAAACTGATTGAGAGACCACACATCTTGGGCATAAAATGGAATTGGAGTGAAGATTAAAAGTGTTCCCAAGTGCTTCTAATCTTTGTTTTGAATTTCTCCACACCAAGGTACGCTATCTTGTTCTTAAATCTGAAATTTACATAGTGCACGTTATCAATCATAAATGAAATAGATCCTTGTTTGTTGCTTCCGCTATGTGTTTTGTATGAGGTACAAAACCAGTTTTTTCCTTCAGTGTCTTATTGGTATTCACTACACCAAGGTATGCTCTCTTGTTCTTAAATTCTAAAACTTACATAGTGCATGTTATCGATTGTGAATGAAGTAGATCCGTTAAATTTCCACTGCGTGTGTTTTGTATGCGATACAAACACTGATTTACCAACAGGCTTGAAAGAATTGAAGGATTACCCTATTACGGGCTCTTTAGGTTCCTTGATTTGCTGAATTCTAGATTCAATGCTCTGGGGAAGATCCCTTCTTGGAAATGTTAACACTCTTGGTAGAACCAGATGTATGATTCTAGATATCGCCTTTTGGTAGGCTCCCATTGAATGTATGAACATTGCCACTTGGTAGGCCGTAGATGTATGACATTGCCTCCTGGTAGACTCGGATGTATAACTCTTGATGTTGCCTCTTGGTAGGCTCGAATGTATAACTCTTGATGTTGCCTCTTGGTAGAATCTCGATGTATGTATAAACATTGCCTCTTGGTAGGCTCCTGATGTATGATTCTTGATATAGCCTCTTGGTATCTCCTCTCGGTAGGTTCCTGATGTATGTATGAATAGTAGCTCTCAGTAGGCCTTAGATGTATGTATGCTAGTAGCACTTTAGCATTGATGGACCTATGGTACCACTGTTCATATGCACTATCACATTTTTTAGCATAAACGACATTCTTGCGCTGGCTTATATTACATACTCACTTGCATCGCACTGTATTTCCATAGATTTATTGATGAAATCTGATAGTGATCAATCCACTGAGGGAAATGGAAAAGGGAGAGACCATATAAAATAAAACTACCCCAGTGTAGGTTTTATGCTGTTCTCAATAGGAGAGGAAATTTCCTAGTGGGATGGACCCATTCTTGAGCATATTGATTAGTAGAAAATGGATTAAGCTGTGCAAAATAAACTGCCTCAGTGTAGGTTTTGTGTGGTCTCAGTTCGTGTGACAAATCTCTTGATGGACCAGTTTACGACTGAATCGACCATGCACCACTGTTAAGGCTAGACAAGGGATAAGGAGAAAGCCATAGTGGAGGTTAGTTGTGCCGAGGAGTGCATCAAAGGTGATGATTTAGCATTGAGGCTAGTGGAGGCTAGATCCTTCATCAATTCCACTTTGAGCTTGGAGTATGGACCGACAAACGAGCCTATTGAGCCCTAGTTGGTGTTTCATCGTCTCTAGGCTGAGGTAGTCGAGAAGGAGGAGACATTGAGTGTTACTACGACTGAGGTTGGTGCCTTGTAGGCTTTACTTGACACAGAGAGATAGAGCTCTACCTTGAGTTCCACTTTAGAGAGGGAGCTTGTCTGGCTTCGATATGCATACATCAGACTTAGTGGGGTTGCTAGAGATTTGGGCTTTGATGCATGAAGGTTGAAAGAATTGAAGGATTGCCCCATTACAGGCTCTTTTGGGTTCCTTGATTTGCTGAATTTTGGATTCAAAGTTTTAGGAAGATCCCCTCCGGGAAATGTTGACACTTTTGGTCATAGCTACACAAGAACCGCCTGGATGTTGAGTTTTTTGTGGTCTTGATGAATCGTGCATGTTAGGCACCTATTTAGGTATTTTTGAAGATGTTTGGTAATGATTGAGATAGGCTTGCATAAACTATTGCAATCTTAAAAACCCCATTTTCTGGAAATTCCTTGTGAAGAAATGAATAACCTTCAAGGATTTCTGAACTTGAAAAGTTTGGAGGATCTGAAATCCTTATCATTTGAAATCTTTGAGGGTCATCATATTTCCCTTTTGTTTCAATTGGTTCTTAAAACTAGGTTCGCAAATTTTGGAAATTCTTTCTTGATCACGAAAATCTAGTTGAATGCATGTACCACAAGTGAGGCTTGATAAGGCCATGTTTCCTATGTGGTAGTGTATGTGCTTAATGGCTACCATTTACCCTGAATAGGGAACATGTTTGCAAACAAGGATTTTTAGCAAAGTGTTTATGCTTATCAAATGCATGGCTATCCCCTCTTTTTGATCTCATGAAAGGAAAACTTGAATGATGTGTTTGGCTTTTTGAACTCTTCGGGTTTGAAGCAGGGGTTGGGAGAGAACCCTACCCTTTTTGAGGCATGACACCTTGGCATATGTGAATGATTCCGTCATCAATGATTGACCAAATGTTCAATGTCCCATGACCAATCTATCCTCAGTGATTAGTGAGGTCTTTCATTAGGTTATAATGTGGCCTTGGGGTTAATTGGGTACTTCAAATGAAGGACATCAAGCTCAAAACTTTCACATATGGGCGATTATTTGGCACAAGATCCATAGACTAAGTAGTAGTTTTCAATCAGGATGGACTTTCTTAGGACCGTAATGTAAGGATATGGTTTTCCTAGGCTTACGAGAGGATATTTTGGCTATGCAATTCTTTGAAGGGTTTCCTAAAGTCAAGGACTACACTTCATTGAGAATCTTTTTTGGTTGCCTCTAATGCTTGGTTATATCCATAATTTGAGTCCATCTCTTGAACTTTGCCCATTTTCATCTTTTTGGGGCTTTCATTTGATTTTTCTTTGGCCCATGTCTCTTGACTGTTTCAGGCTGATTTTTTTTTCTTTTGCCCTCTCTTTGCTTAGGGCTTCATTTGACTTGATTGGCCCTTAACTTTTTCATTTGATTGTTTTGAGCTCTTTTCTTTTCTTTTTTCAATAGGGACTCATTTGATAGACTCAAATATTGGAGTTCACATAGCATGAGATTCTTCTAACCACCTAACCCACCCTATTGTGGGGGGTAATCCTTGGCTGGGTTAAACAAGAAAATAATTCAACTGGCTCAACTAGGCTAGCAAGGGATATTTCTCTGTAAGTGGGACGGTAGTGAAATGAATGCCTTTCTCTGTCATCCTGAGCACTTACTTCTTAGCCTAAGGTGCTTAAGTGCCAAATTATAAATTTGGGTAATTTTTGAAAAAAAGCATTTTCTTTCTAGCTTAAAGGGGCTATCAAGCGATAAAACTATTTGGATAGCCGAAACAAATGCTTCCATCATTTCAAATTCAATCATTTGGTCAATGAAATTTGAACATATGGTCATTCAATGATTTAGGGTTTGCAATGATTTTGGTTAGGGCCTTCCCAAATGGTGATTATCAATATGAGAATTGAATATGACACTTTGCAAAAATGGTGAATATTTCATGAATGCAAAGTTGTTGAGATGGGATATCATGATGTGAGTGTTTGAGGATCACATTCCCCTTATCCCTGGTAAGGGATAACCGCTTCACTCAAACAACTCTTTCCTTACAGAAGGAGTTTGGGCATTGACTTGCCACTCTTAAAAGATGCATGTGTTCAAAACACAAATTTTCATGATTTGATCTTTTGGTTTGAACCTTTATGCTTTTGATTTTATTTTGGAAATATCTCCTTTTTTTTTTCTTTTTTTGAAAAATGTGGACAAGATTGCAACAAACCTAAGCCAATCGACATGAGAGAAGGTTTTGTTGGGATAGTGTTTGGGGCGAGGTGGCAAGGCCAAACTTGGGTTCTAGTGTTTCCAATGGATGACATTCCTAATATTCAGAAGCTTTTAGATAGATCCACTCAGGGGATGGAGGTTTCCTCCTCGCAAAGATGCCTTAGATGATTGACTCCCTGCTTGGCATACATCTTGAGATGAAGATTTTCTTATCTGGGGTGAAGATTCTTGTGAAGCACAAGTAGCAAACTTCATTTTCATATGAATCATTGAGATGACTTGTCAAGGCAACATGCCACATTAGGGACCTAAGAAAGGCAATATGAGAATGACAAGAAGGGATGTTAATGCATTTCCCTGATATTTTAATGGGGCATTCTCACCTAGATGTTGAGCAAATGAATAGCTCTCTAATTGTATCATCACAAATATTCAGATGTTTTGTTGGTACTATTTATTGAAGAATGCAATGCGAGTGACGTCATGTCGGCTTGATTAAAGCATGTTCCTAAAATGGAAATAGATTGACTGGAGTTAGAGACATATCAAGGCTATGCCAAACCCGATAAAGTTGGAAGTATTTTGCCCTTATTTGCTACAAAATTTGTTGGCATTTGTCATGAGCAAGTCCTAACATTGTATTACTGAAGTAGCCAAAGCTGATTTCTCATGCATCCGAGAATTGTTGAGTGAATCACCAGAGCTAAGGTGGTCCCAACACGGTTGGGAATGTTATTGAAAAGGAAATGGAAAAAGTTGGACAAAGACTTGGGTCATGGAAAGATTCGATAAAATTGGAGACATTTCGCATTTTTCCCTTAATGCTTCAAGCAGTTTGTAAGATTGTCTGATGATCTTGCCAAGAAATTGCGATTGTGGCTCTTGCTAAAGTTAAAGATTTTGTCGAGATGATTACTTAAAAATTTATTTGAAGGGGAGAAACCATGCGAAAAAAGCTACCCCAGTGTGGCGTTTTGCATGGTCTCTCAATCACTTTCATAGCTTGGTGAGATTTTTAATTGAAAGGTGTGAGGATTCACATATCAAGAAACCCAAAGACATCCTAGGATACTTGGGGAAAGAGAGGATCTTTTTGAGGGAAACCCGACCACTTAGACTACCCAAAGGTGAAAGAAAACTTTTATTGATTAAGACCATGAAGGAAATACTAAGGCAAGCTGCTGAAAACCAAGTTCAAGCTAGCTAATCTTGCTGGAGAGATGTTGGGTTATTTTTACCATTTTGAGATGCTTTGACGGAAGAGATTGCAAATTGTACGGATCGACTCCAACTTCTGGCTGAATTATGCTCCTAGACTTGTGGTTGCTAGCCCTCATGGGTAATGTGGGGGCTGCACGATGGATTTTTAGTGGTCGTACAGGAATGAGACCACTAAAAATCCGCCCCAGAATCATATTGGGAGCACCTATAGGCTTGGCCTTCTTCTGGTCTATATGGACATCTTTTGGATCTCTAATCTCACCAATCGTTCTTTTAAAGCCTCAATAGAATTGGTTGTGGCTCATGTTTGAGATAGGGAATCGAGGACCCTCGGTGGCTTCTATGAAGGAAATTAGTCGACATTATTGGAGTAGACAACTTAGGTTGTGCTTCTCTTGCTTGATATTTGATAAACCAAAGCCAGTTCTTGAAAAGGGAATTCAAAAGAACCGAGGTTAGTGGGGAATCTTGGCCCTGAAAGGATCCAACAAAGTTGGAAATACCTAGGCCCTCCTCCAATAGAGTGGCCTCATGCATCCTTTTAATTGTCCATTCTCATGTTCAATATAAGTGTCTCATACTGATTGATTGAGATGTTGCATCCACAAGGTAAGCTGAAGTAGGTTTATTGCAGTTTGCAACTCCTTGGAGTGGGCTCTTGAATGAGCTAACATGGCCTGTGTATTCAGAAATGGTTATACAAGTTTCAGTCATGACCCCAATTAAGGTGAATTCGAAGAACATGGATGACCCATCGGTTTTGTGGAGACAATCCCACGTGGGATTTGCATAGGAATTCATGACGCTCTTGTAACCATCGGCTTCATCCCTTTTTACACGAGAAGAATCGAGAAAAATTCCGCCTCAGTATGGCATTTTTCTGGTTCTTCGACCATCTGAACGGCCTCTTGAAGATTATTAATGGAGATGGGCCAAGACTTGCTTGGTTTTTCTGAGCCTAGAACTGGCAATACATTTCCTCTAAAGGAGATCTTAATCCCACAAAAGTCTTTAGATTGGGCCAAGCTTCGGAATCCTCCCTATTCTTAGGGTTTTCTTGAAAATTTCATGCAATTGGTTGACAACATCAACTAGATCTGATAGGCCAAAAACGTATTGACTCCTTGTGATGAATTAAGTTGATTAATTGGCCAAGTTATTAATTAATCAAATTAATCAAACTAAAGTATGCAGCAGAAAATAAATGACACGGTGATTTGTTTACGAATGGGAAAAACCTACACGGCAAAAACCCCACCGGGTGATTTTAAGGTCACCACTCTCGAAATTATACAATTATCACAATAAGCGGTTACAAGTAAAGGAATCCCAAGTACCTTACCAACCTACAGTTGAACCCTTACCCTAATACCTAATTGGACTTGTTCTGTAGTGACAATTTCTCCTTTCAATGCACGGCTCCCAAGTACGTGACTAACCAATTTGATGCACGGATCCCAGTACGCGGCTTACTCCTTTACCCGAATCCTAGTACGTGACTAACTCCACAACAACCCTTTGATTGTTGTAGTTGATTTGCAGCAGCTTCACATAGAAACATCAATAAGATCTTCAATGTTGATGCAAGAGACTTTGCTTGGTTACAAAATCCAAAGGCGTACAAGAAATGCAGCAAGAACTCTTTCTTCTGTAGGAGGAGGCTAGGGTTTTAAAAAGAAAACCTTATGAAGCTCTCTAGGGTTAGGTTTTTCTTTTTCCACCTCCTTTTAAATAGGAGCTTTAATGGGCTCTCCTATTCCAAATAGATTTACACAAACCCTGGGTTTTCCTAGTCCAATAAGAATTATTCAAACCCATAAACAAATAGCATTTTAGAGTGAAAACGTTGCTGGCTATAAACTAAATCCCGTAAGCTCGATCGATCGGGACATCTGTCGAGCTTTAATGAATCTCGACAAATTGAGCTTCTGTCGAGGAGGTATCGAGACCTGCAGTTAGCACTTTTCTTGAGAAGTTCTTGAGTAATCTTCATGTCAATTTAACCACTTGTAATGATCATCTTGAACCTACTTAGATTTACCCAAATACAAGTAAAGTGCATTTTGTCAAAGGATATGCCAATTACATAAAAATATGTCCCCAACAATCTCCCCCTTTGGCAATCCGTGACAAAATACAAGAGTACATTGAATGTCCTAGAATACATTATACTCAAGATTACAGAATAAATAAGCCTAGTCTAAAAGATCTGAACCTTGGAAGTTGCTGCAAGAAGAAGGTTCGGAATCTTGACTTGGCTTTAACTTGTCTTTCCTGAAAGGCACTAAACAAAACACATCAAGGTACCATGTGGAAAACAATGACAAGTTAAATAAACAAGAGACATGTGTATAAAGAGAGAAAAGAAACAACACATGTGAGATAAAGAGTGAAACACATACATCATCACATATACCACTTGATAAGCATCATGTATGTAAAAATGGTTACAAAACCAAAAGATACACAACACAAAAATATATCAATATCAATGCGTATCAAACTAACTCTCCCCTTAAGTTAGTTACAACAAAAAACTTTCTTCCCTTTAACATGAAGTTCTCCCCCTAAGTCTATTACTCCCCCTAAGGAATGACATTCAATTCTAAAATTTCTCCCCCTTTTTGACACGATTGTCAAAGGGCATAAAAAGCCAAAAGACTTGACCGGAGAAAGACAGAAAACAGATATAGAGGGAACAAGGAGAACAAGGAACCAAAGACCCGCAAGAAAAAGAAAAACAAGATGCTATGGACACAAAGGAAAAAATGCAAAACAAAAAAAAAATGAAATGCATGCAAAGGATCTCGATGGATCGAGAGGTATTAAGGAGCTATCGAGTAGACCTCGATGGATCGAACAACTATCGAGAAGCTATCGAGAGGACTTTCTCGATCGATCCACCTAGCTATTGAGAGGTGTTGAGATTGCGATAAGATGCAACAGAAGAGCTCGACAGATAAGCTAGGTATTGAGAGGTGTCGAGATGGCTTAAAACCAGTTTTTCAAGAAGAGATAAAACATAGATATGAATGCAATCAAACATGCAACTCAGCCAAAGATCCAACCCATTTTAACCTCTCAAAAACATCTCTTAACAACAATTTTAATCACATGGATCCCAAAACACACACTCACACACTAAACAAGTCTAACCGATTTTATGTTTCAAAAACAAGTCAAGACAGTTTAGTGAGTATACATCAACACATGTAAACCTTGTGATGGCCAAATCACATTGTACCTACACATGTATCAAGAGTAGCAAAGAATATTGCGTGTTGTGTGTGTAAAACATCGCAAGATTGCATAAGTGTTTCTATGTTATGACGATTTGAGATATGAGAAAATCACTTTAACTCACACACAATCATAACTGTTTAATGGAGACTATCACCTTCGAGGTACATCCTATAACTCCTACATCTCCTAGAAAACACGCTTGCAATCATATTTAAAGCATTTTTTTTTTATTCTTTTATCTTTTATTTTCTTTGCATATTTTCTTTTTATTAAGCAAACCATTCATGGGTATAAAAAGGAGAGAAAAGAAATACCCAATTATGTTAAACTTTTGACATTGCACTTTTGCTATGCCGAAACATACAGATGTCATTGACATTGCACTTTTGCTATGCCGAAGCATACAGATGTCATTGACATTGCCTTTTTGCTATGTCGAAGCATACAGATGTCATATCATGATTGGCGGGTAACAGTGAGATGGTTCTTTGCATATTTTCTTTTTATTAAGCAAACCATTCATGGGTATACAAAGGAGAGAAAAGAAATACCCAATTATGTTAAACTTTTGACATTGCACTTTTTCTATGCCAAAACATACAAATGTCATTGACATTGCACTTTTGCTATGCCAAAGCATACAAATGTCATTGACATTGCCCTTTTGCTATGCCGAAGCATACAGATGTCATATCATGCTTGGCGGGTAACAGTGGTGAGATGGTTATTTATACCTTTCTCTTAGGATTTTTTAGTCCTACCCGTCAAAAGAGTGATACGAGTGTTAAGTACAAGAGATCACTTAACCTTACTCATCACAAACAAAGAGCCACAAAGCTCACTTGCTTAGTTGTGCATAGGAATGCTCATCTAAGCTACAAGAGATACAAAGTTTAGAAAACTTTGTTTCAAAGGTCATTTTAAAGTTACAAGAACCGATGTACACAAACATATACTGTTTTTGTATTTTTCTGATTTTTCCCTCTTTTTTTTTTTGTTGAAAAACAAAATAAAGCAAAACTGAAAACAAACAAACAAAAACATGTTAAACAAAGCAAAGCAATGCATAAAAGAAAGATACAGCTGCATGAAGGCAAGATAGAAAACATACAAATGCATGAAAGCATGATTTCAAAAGCAGATAAGAAATCAAGCAAAGAGAGTCCAACTTTAGATAGAAAGAATTAAAGCAGAGGACAAACAGAAAAGACAATTAAGTCTTAGGATCCTTCCTCACCCACACAGCATGAGTCTTTGGCCGTGAAGATGAAAAGGCACGTGTCCTAGTATGACTACTAAAGGACATAGAGGAATTAGAATTCCCCTGAAATTGAGTTAAAAAGCTCAAAACTTTTAATAACTCACCAAGAATAGGTACAAAGCCTTTAGACAAAGGATGAGACCTATTGGACACTCGCTTGTGAGGAAACAACTTGAAACAATTAGGACGAGTGTGACCAGAAGCACCACAATGGTGACAAACATGAGTAGTTTTCGAACTACTATGCTTCCTAGAAGGAGGTCTAACCTTAGAGGTTGACAGAGACTTCATCTTGGGACAATTTGGCCTAATATGACCAACAATATGACAATGATGACAAATGGGGACAAATTCAGAATTTTGATTAAACCTAGGAGGAGTTTTAGACATAAGTTTAGAAACTTCAGCGTTAACATCAGAAAGTTTACCTTTGTCTATCCTAGCAATATTAGCCTTCAACTCTTCATTATTCCTTTTAAATGGGGGAATATAAAAATCTTTTTCTTTTGAGTTAGGCTTAACAACAAGTTTGGCACTAGTTAAATTTTCAACTTCAGTTTTAAATTTAACTAGTTGTTCTTCCAAACTCTTAATTTTGTCCATATGGGATGAAATTTGATTTTTAAAATTCTCATTCAAATTATTGACTTCATCCAATTTTGCAATCAAATCATATTTTTCAAGCTTGACCTTTTTAAATTTAGCTTTTAATTTTGTAGAACATTCAAGAGATTTCATACAAAAATTATAAAGCTTGCAATAGGCATCATGAATATCATCATCATCATTCAACATAAGATTATGCAAATCAAAACAATCAAGAGTTTCCATGACAACAGGGGTCAATGGATCACACAACAAAGATTAAACCCTAATCATAGTGTGCCTGCTCTGATACCACTTGATAGGCCAAAAACGTATTGACCCCTTGTGATGAATTAAGTTGATTAATTAACCAAGTTATTAATTAATCAAATTAACATGCAAAGCGTGTGGTAACACAAACAAATCACCAATTAAACTAAAGTATGCAGCGTAAAATAAATGGCACGGTGATTTGTTTATGAATAGGGAAAACCTACACGGCAAAAACCCCACCGGGTGATTTTAAGGTCACCACTCCCGAAATTCCACTATTATCACAACAAGTGGTTACAAGTAAAGGAATCCCAAGTACCTTACCAACCTACAGTTGAACCCTTACCCCAATACCCAATTGTACTTGTTCTGTAGTGACAATTTCTCCTTTCAATGCACGGCTCCTAAGTACGTGACTAACCAATTTGATGCACGGATCCCAGTATGCGCCTTACTCCTTTGTACGAATCCCAGTACATGACTAACTCCACAACAACTCTTTGATTGTTATAGTTGATTTGCAGCAGCTTCATATAGAAACACCAATAAGATCTTCAATGTTGGTGCAAGACACTTTGCTTGGTTACAAAACCCAAAGGCGTACAAGAAACGCAGCAAGAACTCTTTCTTCTGTAGGAGGAGGCTAGGGTTTTAAAAAGAAAACCTTATGAAGCTCTCTAGGGTTAGGTTTTTCTTTTTTCACCTCCTTTTAAATAGGAGCTTTAATGGGCTCTCCTATTCCAAATAGGTTTACCCAAACCCTGGGTTTTCCTAGTCCAATAAGAATTATTCAAACCCATAAACAAATAGCCTTTTAGAGTAAAAACGTTGCTGGCTATAAACTGAATCCCGTAAGCTCGATCGATCGGGACATTTGTCGAGCTTTAATGAATCTCGACAGATTGAGCTTCTGTCGAGGAGGTATTGAGACCTGCAATTTGCACTTTTCTTGAGCAGTTCTTGAGTAATCTTCATGTCAATTTAACCACTTGTAATGATCATCTTGAACCTACTTAGATTTATCCAAATACAAGTAAAGTGTATTTTGTCAAAGGATATGCCAATTGCATAAAAATATGTCCCCAACAAGATCTTGGGATTGAAATCAGGGCCCCTTAAGAAAAACTACAAGAAAAGATTGACTGCATATTGACTTGATCTCAAGAGCCCATCATTGGGTCTTAATTCCCACACTTGGAAGTAGTATCAAGGAAGTTCCACAGTTTTTCTTGAAAAAGTACTGAAAAGGAAATCCTTTAAGATGAATAACCTAGATATTTTCCTAAGATCATTTCTCTTCAATTTATGATTAACAAGACTTGACAAAGTTTTCCTTACAAAGCATGAAGCCCAACAAAAACTGCTCCGGTATAGGGGGTGCCAGACCTGACTCATCTATCTTTTACTACCTTAGGTTCAATGTGACCTCTTGGTTGAGACTTTGTGAGTGATGGTGTGTGTTCCCAAAAGGCTAAGTTTGAAAGTTCTTTCTTCAATGCCGAGAATAGTTGAATCTAGACTAGACATGAAATCATTTTTATAAGCGGTGGGAGGGTTGGGCACCCATAGTAGTTTATGCCATTGATAGCCATTTCAAAAGAATTAACTCCAAAGACTTTGCTAACATCAATCTTGATCGTATGAAATAATTGGCTTGGATTGCGAAAGACAAATCGAGGGTCTTCTTAGTAGCACCAGCCTTTTCAGTCTATCACTTGAAGTGTGACACAAATGAGAACATCTCTAGAAGCTTCTTGTGTTTCCCTTAGGGTTATGAGACTAGCAAAAGCCATGGACCTGGGTCTTGCTGATCTTTCGGTAAAGCCTTTGACATTTCTGGGAATACCTTGATCATCTCGTTTTCAAGTTTCAGAGAACGCACTCAGGTGCCCCTTTCTTTTTTTCATCTTTGAGTACTTCCTTTGAAAGCTTCCCCATTCTCTTCTTCCATTCTCTATCAACTGGAATGTCAAAGAGCTACCATGATGTTAAGACAATGATGGTACGAGCATTTGATGGCAATTTTTTTTTATGCACATTTGATGCCAATTCATGCTTATTATTTTTAGGTTTCAAATGCCATGTGGTAGTGGGTTCGACCAGATTGTCTTGAAGAGCCCATATATGAACCAAGACCTCGGTTTGCCACTAGATGACAGAAACCAGTTCCCATTGCAATTCCCCAAAGTCAGGCTTTCAACTGAAATGGTCCATTGCTTCCGTTTAGTATTCGACTCACTCTTTAATCTTGCCACATATCCTTTTGTACAAGCTTGGGGATGCGAGATCTTGAACTTCCCACATTCTGTCTCACACCTCGAGAAAGAATGGGATAGCAAGGAGTCGGGATTACCATTGAGGTATTTTCATGGTGGAAACAAAAAACCAAAGCCTTTGTTAGTTTTAAGCCCAAATGCTTTAAGCATGCCTCTATTTCAATTTGCAATTAACAGGGAGAAGTTCCATGATTTGGACTTCTTGGCATTAAACGAGTTTCTAAAGTGATGCAGATCTTAACATAACCTCTTTGTGGCAAGCAACTGAACATTTGCATAGGTTTTGAAAAATCTTGGGATGAATTCCCTTTTTCTCTATGAAAATTTGAAGGTACCACACCTTGTCCTTTTTAGGAAAAATTTGGCATAATTTGTATATCAAAGGTTTTTTTATCGATCAAAGTAAATGTAGAGCTCTTGTTTTTTTGGCTGATACAATATTAACAATGATCCTTGGACAAAGAGATCAATTTTGATACAAAGGCAATTGATACAAGGAAAACAAAGTTTGATCCCTTTGGCAATTTTGAAGAAAAATTTGGCCTCTTGCCTGTCTCTATGGAAAGACTCAGTTACTTGTCACCCAATTTTTATTTGTGCAATTTGGCAAAAGGCATCAACGAATGCATGCATGCCCTTGTAAGGTTGGGGACCTTTAAGGCTCAGGTGGATACTAATGCACGAGTAGTTTTAGGGCCGTCTCTACTAGGGTTTCTTAATGTTATGCAAATAGGTAAAGATCATACCTTCATTTGAGAATTGTTCCCCTGCAAACAAAATGCTTAAGTACATACTCCTATCATTTTCAAAAATTTGGCTTAAAACCTAGAACGGGTTTTTATCATGGTGAGTTCCTATAGTGATGCAAACTTAATGCATAAGCTTGGCAAGTAACTGGAACTTTTGTATCATGCTTGGATTTGTGGGATGGACTCTTCTCTTTTGATTACATGGAAAGCAATGCTTTTACGAAATTTGGCTTTTTACAATGCCCTAAATCATGGGCTATAGTCAATGGCTCCAACAGTGGGCCTTTCACAGTACAAGGAAATTCAAATTTACAATGAAAAGGCTTCATCATGGATGGCTTTGCCTTCTCAGAGAAGATCTTGAACTCTTGGCAATGTCCTCCTTGGTGCAGAGTTCTGGCTACTTGCCACAAATTTTATCTGTACACATTTACATGACAGAGCCATGAGTGTATACATGCATGCCCTTGTAGGGTTGGAAACCCTTAGGGATCGGGTATGATCTAATGTGCAAGCAACGTGGTTGCTTTTCCCTAGGGGTTAATCATAGATGCTTTGAAAAAGGATAGTTCGAACTTGGAGTCCTCTTTGATGCAAGCAAAAGGATAAACCTGTAAACGGAAACTGGACACTTTCCCTTTGATACATTTTGAAAAAATTCCTATGAGGATATCCTACCCTAGGCTTGGAGGGTCACTCGGTTTTGGTCTCATTCTTCGGGGGGACCTCGATCATCTAATCCTTTCCTTCATAGAAGTTGTAGGATAGAGCGGATCAAGGGGTCCTTTTCAGCATCCAGTAACTATATAAGG